>NW_020948739.1:6081663-6149190 GCF_900497805.2 Vombatus ursinus
CACACACACACACACACACACACACACACACACACACACACCTCTCTTGCCTTATTGTAAAGACCTTAGCTTCAAAAGGCCAGGGTAAGGGGGATAGAAAGTTAGCCCTTTCCAGCACAGGCACAGCCCCTTTGTCCTTCGATCAGAATACACTTATTATTTCAATCTTTTTTCCTACAGTTTTCTCATCTGCCCTCAAATTTCTTGAATAAGGGTATACTACATAAAAAAATTTTATGAATATTCTAAGATTATTGTATTCAGTTTTGTACTTGTTTTGTATTTATTCTTTTTTGTATGGTACCCAGAAAGATAAACTTTAAAAATTATCATATATCCTAGGTTAACTGAGGAAGGAGTATGCTACTATTCCCCTATGTGTGGGCTTTTTTTTTTTTCCAGTTTCTTCTTGGATTATACTAGGTTATAGAATCTACATTCTGCACAAGTGTTCTAACTTCTTCTCTGCCTAAGTCCAGTAAATCCCATCTATTAGCTGCAGATCTTACTATTCATTAAATGAAGATTTTGTATGTTATAGTGATCATATTTTTCTAAACTAAATAAGGAAATACATGTTCTAATGAAGCCTCACTAAAGTGTCTTTCCCTTCCCAACCCCTTGAAATCAGTAGCATTCCAGAAAATCCAGGTTGTATGCTCCCTATAGACATGGTGTACATAGTCTTGTCTACTCACTTTTTCTTTTTTTTTTTAAGTCAATTGGGGTTAAGTGACTTGCCCAGGGTCACACAGCTAGGTCTATTCACTTTTTCATACATGTAACTGGTGTGTCTTTTAAGGTCTGGGGAGGAAGGATTTTACCCTGAACTTATAGAATGTTGTGAAAAACGCATTCAAAGCCTATGCCCTGAAAGTAGAATCTTGCGAAAAGAGAAACCTGCAGCAACAGCATCTAGTTTTACACGAGAAGAATGGGAAAAAATCGATGGTGATATAAAGGTATATATGTAACATCAGTTTTTGATAAATTGTATATAAAATGTTTGGCTAAATTTTGAGTCCACAAAGTTATCAGCATCTTTTCTTGTATTTACCAGTGTCATGAAGGTGATATTTGATGCAGCTGAATGTTAGTGGCCTAAAATTCTAGAAATGTGAATTATCAGATGAATAACATAAGGTAACTAATGCTCCATCACTCACTCCCAGTGATGCACATAATAAGATCACACTGGTAAGAGCATGTAATGGGAGGATATGATCGAGTAGTTGAGTGTTTATAGAAGAGGAAAAGTAATCTTTGGAAGAGTTAGCTCCAGCCAAGTCTGTGTAGCAAAAGCCCCTTGAACCATCATCTATCTCTGTGGCCCTGCTAGAGAAGGATTTGTAGTGTACAATGTAGGTTCATTTCCATTGTTTTTCAGTCATATCCAACTCTTTGTGACCCCATTTGGGGTTTTCTCTGCAAAGATACTAGAGTATTTTGCCATTTCCTTCTCCAACTCATTTTACAGATGAAGAACTGAGACAAAACAGAGTTAAGTGATTTGACCAGGGTCACACAGCTAGTAAGTATTTGAGGTCAGTCAGATTTGAACTTAGAAAGATGAGCCTTCTTGACTCTAGCCAGGCACTCTATCCACTGTACCACCTAGCTGCCCATATAGTGTGAGACAACCCCCCCAAATGTGTTTATCCTCTTTGGAGATTCCTCGCATTTTTTGTGTTTCAGTTTCTTAACTCTTATTTAGGTTTCTGATAATTAAAAATAATGAGTCACCTTTGATTCCCCCAAATTTAGGTTCTCTGTCTCTGGGTCTCTCTGGGTCTCTCTTTGTGTCTGCCTGCCTGCCTATACATACATATACACACACACACACAAACACAAACACACACAGAGCTGTCAATATGGGAAGCATAGTTTATGTAGTTGTTCAATAGGGATATTACATGTCACTCGAAAGTGTTTGACCTATTGCATGCTATTGAAAAGCTAATGGAAGGATACTCTTGGTAGGACATTGTAAGAAGTTGAGGGGAAAGTAAGAAGAGTTCTTGTATCTGGGCTGGAGGTCCTTGGAGTTCCTCAGCTGGAATTCTGGTGCACCCACTTCAGGCTGCCAGTCTCTGGAAGCTCAGCCAACTTTTGATTGGTCAGGTTTCAAGGTCAAGATCTGGACTTCTGCAAAATCCCTTTAAGGCTGGATTTTTGTAGAGTTTTCTTATAGTCATCCTGAAAAGGCATGGAGATATTGATCCATCCTTTCCGATGGTGAGCCTTACCTCTTTGTTGCCAGCTCCTGCCATATTTGTGTAATAAGTACCCTTTTAGGGCAACCTTGGTCAATCAGCTGGGCAAACTCCATGGCAAAGTAAACCCTGGCTAACCCAGAAAGGGAGGGAGGAGATGCCTCTATAGGAATGTGCCACTGGCCAAATTGGTTACTGGAATGTTACAAGCACAGCAGTAGCAGAATTCCTGTAGTAACTATTGAGTATATGGCAGACCCATTTAGTTTCATTTATCCAGTATTCTGATATGCTTTGGTATTCACTGAAATTCAGTAGCTTCTATAGTGAAAGCTCTTTGGTCAGGGAGTGAAAGGAAGAACTTGGACCAGGACTTTTTTTCCTTTCCATTAATTTTTTTTCCAATCATCAAGCATTAATTTTTTTCTTCCTCCCACCACCTCTCTTTGAAGAAAAAAAAGTCAAAACATTTGTAATATATGTGCATAGTCAAGCAAAACAAATTCTCATATTGGCCATTTGGATCAAGGTTTGAATTCTGGCTGTATGACCTTTGACAGTTCATTTGATCTCTCTTGGTCTCAGTTTCCTCTTCACTAAGATGCTACAGGGCTGTACTAATTAAAATTTAGGCCCGTTCCAGCCCTTATACCTATGTGATCTAACACCAGACTCAATCTTGCTTTGGGTAAAATACCAGTGAACCTTCTTGGATTACCTGAAGTCATTCATCTTTTAAGCAAGACATACATAATCCACCCTGGTATAATGCTTTCTGCACCTAACCCAAATTTAGCACATATGTTCAACAGACACGGTGTATCACGTGTTAGACAGAATGAAGCCTTTATGTTACTCTGCCACCAATTTGATTTCCTTTTGTCACTTCTAATTACCAGTTCTCATTTGAAATTAGGGTTTGTGGGGAAGGCTGCTAAGTTGCTCTTCGACAATTTTGGTACTATTAAAAATACAGCCATTGAATCCTGCCCTATCTGAATCTATCCTTTTGAAAATCATAAAGTGATATGACTAGGAAGATAAGAATGGAATAGCAGCTGCAGGAAGCAAAGTGTGGCTGATCAGAAGAGCTTGTTGTGGGTAGTGGAGGACAAAGTCTATCATGTTGCTCTCTAACTTGTTACATTTATTTGGTCAGTGTCTTGTCTTGGTCTTTCTTGTCTTTATTCTGAAAAAGGCCTTTTACTGGTGGCAAAGATGAAAAAAATAGGGTCTTACAGGACTTTCAGGTTTAATTGAATTTTGTCAACAAGTTGTAAGAGTTACTGGTCTCATCGTTTACAATATGGGTAGTGTTTAACCTCCTTTAGGCTACTAAGATGGGTAGTGACATCTTGTTGTTGACTCTTTAATAGTGAAATCAACTAGGTGCCTGAAGAGAATTAATGGCTCTCCCAAACGAGCAATGTTTTTACTCACTAGTAGGTGTGAAGACTCCTTCCCCAAGGTAGAGGAGTAGGCCATCATTGGTTTTTCCACTTAATAGATTCAGAATTGAGACAGAGATAATATATTTCTGTGACCCCTTAAGACTCACACATCATAAATCTATGAAATAGGAAGTATATTATTATGCCCATTTTAGAGGTAGATAACTCAGTCTCAGAGAGAGAAATTATGTGACTTCACTCATGGTCATACAGCCAGTAGGTATCAGAGACAAGATTTGAACACAGGTGTCCTGACTCTGAGGGTAGCACTCTTTCCTCTATACCTAGCCAGGAAAGTCAGTATTTGAAAATAAATTTGATTCATTTCAAATGATTGCTTTCATGCTGTCATGTCCTTCCTTAATCAGTTTATTTTCCAACATGTTGTTTTTCTTCTTATCTGGATTAGTTTTTGTTGTTATAATAGTGGTACAAGGTTTTATTTTTGTGAAACTGAATCCATCAATCTTGTCTGCAATAAGTCCTATTTATTTAATATAATACAATTGAGCTTAAATATATTATTCTACTTTCTTACAACTTTTCAGTAGTTTTTTTTAATTGAGTCTATGATCCAGCTGGAATTTATTATGATATATAATATGAGATGAGGATTGAGTTTTTTTTTTACCATGTTGCAATTCAGTTTTCCCAACATTTGCTAATAATTCTTTTCTCCAGTTTTGTTTTCCATAGTATATCAAGCACATTTTTTATATATTTGTTCCTTTTATGTGATAAATATGTTCTGTTCTGAGAGGCAGTGTCATATAATGGATAGAATCTCTGGACTTAGAGGGAGAAAGTTTAGGATTATATCCTGAATTAGACATTTCCTAGCTGTGACTGCCAGGGCCAAGTCACTGATCTTCTCTGAGACTCAAGGAGCACTCAATGACTACCTAAAGTCCAGACAGATTGGACTGAATTCCTCTACCTGCAGAATCATAGGTCACTGACAGATTAGTATTCTTCTGTTCCCTGCCCCCCAGTGACAACTTTGATCACAACTGCTTTATAATATATTTAAAAGTCCATGAAGGCAAATCTGCCTTCTTCAGCACCCCTCCCCTCATTAACCCTTAATATTCTTGCCTCTTTGATTTTCCATATATGTTTTGTTATGCTTTTATCTAGTTTTATATCTCTAAAGAAACTTACTAATATCATTGATATTTTGATTGATTTTTACATCAATTTAGAGATTATTGTCATTTCCAGTCAACAAGCATTTATTTAGCACCTACAGTGTGCTAAGCACTGGGTCATTAGCCTTTATTGAATAGATACATTTATGAACACTGAATTTCCCTTCAATTATTTGTATTTGTATATTTATTACAAAGGTCACACTGTCATCTAGGTAAGTGAAACCCCACGTATTAAATTTTTTTTGTTATCATTATAAATGTAGTTTCTTTTTTATGATATCTTCTTGGTTTTAATTTGATAGTAAAGAATAATGCAAATGATTGTTAATCCCTGAATAATTGAGGTAATTATATATTATTTTAGCCCAATAGGTTGAATATTTTAAGCTCTGTTTTCCTGTGATTGTTTTTTCTTTCTTAGAGTTGGGTATCGGAAATAAAAAAAGAAGACTCTAAGGTGCATTTTCATGAAATGGACACATTTCAGGAATTGGAAGGCCATCTGCCTCCAGTTCGTGGCACAAACAGCCCCCTTAATACTGGCAAGGTATTTGGATTTCTTTTTAAACAAATTTTTAAGTAGGTTTGGCCAGAGGTTCTGGGGGAGGAGGGGGTGCCTATGGGTGACTTTTTTCAGTTGTCCATTTCCTATTACCCTCTTCCAGTTGACATCCTGTCACAGAGAAGTGAAAAGGGGAAAGTTTCTCCTCTGTAAATGAAACCCCTGAGATCATAGGTTTTTCTGTTTTTTCTTCTCCTGTCTATTACTTCTTCCACCTTGATGACCACAATCCAGTGTAAGTGTGCAGGTTTCCCCAGAGAGTGTGTGGGAGTGTCATAGTACAAACTATACACAGTTGAGGGAAATTACAGGTACAGCCTCCTGTTTAGTGCAGACTTAAAACATTAAATAATCTCCTCTAAGGTATTTCCTATTGACCATTCAATTCAACAAACACTTATTAAAGTGCCTACTGTATGCAAAGCTCTCTTGATAGATTCTAGGACTATGAAGATGAAAATGAAACAGTCCTCATCCTCAAGTTACTTTAGTCAATCAGTGAATATTAATTAAGCACCTACTGTGGGCCAGCCGCTGTCCTAGGCTCCGGGAGGCAAATGCAAAGGATGAAATAACCTTATTCTCAAGCTTGCTTTCTAATAGGAGAGACAAGTACAGATGTCAGTATGTGTAGCACATATTTATATGTTTATGTACACGTATATGAGTATACACACAAAGTAGCTCAATATGAGGGAGTTTGAGAGAAATGTTGCTATTACTTGGGGGAGGGGTCAGGAAAGACGTCACGCACAAGATGGCACCCAAGCTGCATCTTAAAGGAAGAGAAGGTCTTTATGAGGTAGAGGTCAGGAGAGTTCCACAGTCTCTTCTTATGGATCTTGACTCCTCCCCCTGTGTTCCCATATCCACATTCTACTCTAAACTGAGCACCTTCTTTCTGCCTTGGAGCCGTGGGATCTTTTCCTTTCTGGGTCATAGATCTGACCCATCTCAGCTTCAGGTAATAACAATTTTGTGACACCAGCCTCAGTGTTTCCCCCCAGGAATCCCTGACTACTCTTCACTTACGCCTTCATCTTTATTTAACCATCCTGTATTCCATTTCTGTTCAGTTCTTCTTTTTTTTTAAAATCTCTTGTCTTTGCTCTTATGGCTTTCAAAAAACTAATGATAAGTTTGATTGATGCCTTTTGTTTTTACAACACAATCATTTCCTTCATCCCCCTTCTCCCCCATCTAGTAAGCTCCCTTCCCTTATAACAGAGAAAAAACAATTTAGCAAAGCCATCCAACATAATGCTGGCAACTGACAGTTGTATGACACTGACTTCTTCATTTTTGTCCTTTCTCATGGAGCAAAAACATTCCATTAAATTTGTAGCATCCACTCGGGTTGCCTCCCCAACTTGTACTCAAAAGTTGAGTCAGTCAGTCAGTAAGCATTTATTTAGCACCTACTGTGTGCCAGGCACCGTGCTAGTTGCTGGGGATACAAAGAAAGGCAAAAAAGATGACAGCTCAAGGTTTGAGGTACTTGCTGGGCCTCATGCCCCTAAAACCAGAGCTTACAAGCTCCCACCAGAATGTTTATCTTGACTCTGGTTAGCCAGAGGACACAGCTTAAAGCAAAGGGCATTTACTGACATGGCATAGTAAAAACAGTAGCAGCAAAACACCTCCCCCATAAACTTGGGGTGTACCTGCCCACAAATGGGAGGGTGTCAGCAGGAAGAAGGGATACAGTTCACCAATGGAAAGAAACACGTGAAGGGAGCATAAACAGCCAAGGGACATGCAAGAAGGGACAACTCACATGTCTGATGCTACAGGAGCACTGGTGTCCTTACACTGATTCTGTCATATGCTATTGCCTGGCCATGTTTACACTACATCTTTGATCTTTCAGAAAAGGAGGGGACAAACATTTATTAAGTGCTTAGTATGTGCCAGGCACTGTGCTAATCGCACAATAACACTGTGAGATGGGTGCTATTATTATTCCCATTTTACATTTGAGGAAACTGAGGCAGATGGCGGTTAAGCGACTTGCCCAGGGTCAAGTAAATGTCTGACTCCAAGCCCAGCCTTCCATCTACTATGCCATCTAGCTGCCTTTCAAAAAGAAGTATCTGTATTTCTGTTTCCTCAGAATCTCAGCTCTAATGTCTCCCATCTTTTAGTCAGTAACAAAAAGTAGGATTGACCCAGCAAACTAATGCCCTTAGATTTTGATAGTTTTACTACTCTTCCTTGTAGAGGGCTGGGTTCCCTAAGTCAGAGATCTCACCCTGAGTTGTAACAATTATCTATTATGCTTCCAAAATTCATATTTATGTAGGCTAGGCCTTAAGATGGGCCTTGGCCATTGGCCCAGTAATCCCAACTCTGGAGTACAGGGTTCCCCATTTAAAAAACAACAATCTGATTCTCTATGGCTTATCCACGGAAAGGTGGAAAAAGGTACAGAAGCAATCAGTGCCCAGAGGACCAGTTCCTTGTCTTGTCTAACTCTTCATCTACTGCTTTGAACTTTTCATATGTCAATTCAGCCATTCAAATCCATACCCTAGCACATTTATATACAATAACTTGTCTAGCCATTTTCCAATTAATGATAACCTACTTTGTTTCTGGATTTTTGTTAACCAAAAAAGTTGCGCTATGAAAGTTTGGTCTATGTGGCATTTTACTATATTTGAACTCCTTGAGGAGCTCAAATGTGCAAGGGACTGTATGCTACAAAAAGAGGCAAAAGATAGTCCCTGTCCTCAAGGAGCTTACAATCTAACGGGAAAGACAACAGGCAAACAAATATCTACAAAGCAAGCTATGTACAGGATTAATAGGAAATACTTAACAGAGGGAAGGCACTGGAATTGAGAGGAGTTGGGAAAGGCTTCCTGTGGAAGGTGCAATTTTAGTTGGGACTTAAAGGAAGCCAGGGAAGTCCTGGAGCAGAGAGTGTTACAGGCATAAGAGGCAGCCAGAGAAAATGCTCAGGGCTGAGAGATGTAATGTCATGTTCATGGAATAGCCAGTAGTGAGATCTCTAGGCAAAGAGTATGAACAGTTTAGTGACTTTTCTTATACAATTCCTGAAGGGTTGGATAAATTCATGGACCCACTAACATGTTAGTGTGTCTGTCTTCTTTCTGTCATTGAGAGCCAGAAAGACTCAGTTTCAAATCTGTCTCAGACAGGATTAGCTTTGTGACCCTGGGCAAATCACTTAATCTCTTACTGTCTCAGTTTCCTCATCTGTAAAATTAGGCAATTGATTTTTTTCTCTTCTAAGGTCTGTCCTGGTTCTAAGTCCATGATCCTATGACTATTGTTATTTTTGCCAATTTGTCAGATATGAGATAAAACTTTGGAGTTGTTTTAAAATTTGTATTTCTCTTACTTTTAATTACTCAAAGCATTTTGGCCTGGTCATCCACACTGCAAAGAACAAGTGGATGATAAATGTCTATTACCTGGATTACAACCTACGTTTGGATGGGCAATACATGGAACTGTTCCATCAGAATGTATATCTAGGACAGATGGTACAGACAGAGAAGTCAGGTCTAGAGATGAATAGGAGAAGAAAACATCCTGGATTACTCTGAGAAAATTATAAAGCAATTTTGAGAGTCCTTTATTAACTCCAAGCCTCCCATGAAGGCAAACACCCATCTTTTTAATGCCAGTTTTCTACCAGTGCTGCTATGTCAGCAAGACATGAAATGCAGCAGTCTCTGAGGAATTAAAAATTAATAACATGCAGAGGGTAATGCAGAGGCTTGTTGTGGAAAGAGTGTTGTGAGCAGGCTGCAAGATATAACTAATTAGGAACTCTGAAGAACAGGAATAAAAGATGTCATTAAGGAATTATATGATAGGAAGATTAAAATGCACCAGTCACGTGGTGAGGCCAGGGGATGACAAGTGAATAGTCAAAGTGCTCCACTGGTATACTCTTGATGCCAGGAGAAAAGAAGGACCCCACTATATTGGGTGGACCTCCTATGGCACATTTATGGGACAACATGGACCAGAGTTGCTCAGAATATGCAGCATAGATGGGTTGCTGTTTGAATCTTTGGAGGGAACTTACAAATCAATAAAATCGTAGATCATTTGAATATTTGAGTTTTTTTTTATTAGAATACTCTTTCACATCCAGGTTGATAATTTGACATTCTTCTTTTTAAAAAATGTTTCTTATTCTTTTACCATTTATTTATCGGGAAAACTTAAGTTTTCTAATGGATGTAATCCTGACTTTGGGGCTTTCTGTCCAGATACAGTTGTCATGAAGATAACTAGACTCTGGAAACATACAATAGACTCTGGCCTTTGTAGTCTTCTGGAAACAAGGATTCCAGAAGAGAAAAGATTATTCATTTTGCACCATGTGGGAGAAAATTATGTTGGCAGGTTCTGCCTGCATCTGATTTCTGAAAGAATGGTGGCCCAACATATAGCATGATCATGTGTAGCAAAGCACAGGGCACCTCGCCTAGAAAGGATGTGTTGGGCAACCCCTAGCTCATGGAGTATGAGCACCACACAGGAGGCTGGTCTTGCCTGGATTCCATTTGCATTTGCCTCAAGGGTTTGCTTCAGTGAGGTCTAGGACAATATGTATGTAAAATGATATCTTTCTACTTATAGGTCCTCCTATTTATGAGAGAGCTCGAACTCACCTCAGGGCATGATATCGACCTTCTTTGCTCATAAACCTTCCGTAACGGGTCAGTGTTTACTTGTCCTTCTTGGAGTTCAGCCTAGAGTGAAGCAGAGGTGAACCTCCTTCCTTTCTTTTCCCAAAACTCTGTCCTTAATGACCACTGTCATGTATCTCAACAGACAAGGATTTGCTGGCCCACAGGATTTTCTTTATAACAGGAGACTGACAACCCTATCAGAACACCACTACACAGAAGAATTCTGGTCTCTTTATTTATATCAGAATTCACCCTCTGGCTCTCTTCCATCTTTTTGTCCTCTTTTATCCAAACAGGAAACACGGTGGGATTGGAGTAAGTGTTGCATCAGTTCTGAGTGCCCCTGGCCTGCCTCAGCCTTCCAGTCCTGGAGAAGTGGGGCAGGGTAACCAACATCTAGAAATCAGATGTGAATCAACTCTGCCTGGGGTACTTCTCCCACAGGTCTATGACTCTTATGGTGCTCAACAGTTTTTCTGTTTCTCTCTCTCTCTCTCTCTCTCTTCCTCTCTCTCTCCCTTTCTCCCCCTCCCTCTTCCCCCTCCCTTTGTCTCCCTCCATCCCCCTCCTCCTTTCCCTTCCTCTCCCTCCTCCTCCTCCTCCTCCTCCTCCTCCAAGTTTGCCTCCTATTGATGCTCCATGGGGCTCCCCTGCTCTTCTTTCAAGTACATGCCGCCTGCCCCTCATTCCTCTACAGCTGATGTCCCTGTTCAAAGCAGGAGCTATTTTCAGGTCTCACCTCACACACGATCCTACATTCAGAGTAGGGTATCTTAGGAGTTTCAGGGCTTTCTTTAATGAACAATTCTGCTGTGTTGCAATTGTGGGCTAAGAGGAGTTATACTCGAGCATATCTATTAAAGGGCAGAGGAAACTCCACACCTATTAGAGATAACAAAGTAAATATTGTCAACATCCTTAAATAACTATCCAGAGTAAATTTTTATTAATCTTGGGTGGTTACTTGTAAGGCTATTATATTGTTTTATTTTTTCATGCAATGGGTACCACTGAACACTAGAGGGAACTGTGGGCATCAGCCCATCAATGTCTCTTTTCCTTCCTCAGGCTCTTAGGGCAGTTGGTTGTCAGGCCCTGCTGTGTGGGTGGTGCCAGGTTCTATAGTTGCCTAGGGGTGTGGTTGCACCTACCAATCAAACCACTTAGCTTGGGCCCATCTGGCTACTGCCGTTTCATTGCTTTGAGCTTTGTCTCACTGACGTTTACTAAGGTCATTATTTTATAAAAGTGATGGAATAGTTAGTAATACAAATGAATATCAAATCCCAATCTGCCATGCAAATCCCAGACTGTTGCACACCCGAAGGGGGGGAGCAAAAATCTGGAAATTCAGTTCTTGACCCAGCTTCCAGCCAGAGCTGAACAAAAGGTTTTTTGTTTTTTTTAAACTGGGTGATCTCTGAGACTGCTCCAATGAATGCCAGAATGGAATAGCACCTGATCTTTCTCCTCAAGGCCACAAATACTAGTACAACATAGGGAGGCAGTTGAATTGATTTTATGTACTCCAAGATTTCCCACCTATTCCCCACCGACCCAGTATCAGTCTTTCAGTTGAGAATCAGTTGCGGGAATCAAACCCTGTCCCTTTACTGCTGGAACAAATTAAAGTTTGTTGGGCTTTACCTCAGGGAGGTAGTGTTGCCCAACTATCAGATTCCTTCTGCAACCAAACAGTATGCAAGGAATGAGCTGGCAGACCTGTGGTCTACCTCCATCCCCCAAAGTCTGCTCTTAGACATGTGTGCCCTTACATCCCTATAACTCCCCAAGTCCATCAACTGGGGAGAATGTAGCTATCTTTCCTGAAACAATAATATTGTGTTTATTCTAACCCAAGGCCTCACATCTTAGTCACAATAAGACCCTAAGAAAAAAAAATAAATATTTAGTAAAATTTGGTTTTATTCTTCCTTTAGGAAAAAGATAATAAATCTAGATCCTCTCAGAAGAAGAAAGTACCAAGAGATTATGCAGAATGGGATAAGTAAGTACATTTATATGATGATATGTTTTCTTATCTATGTATATTTATTTCTGAAAAGTAATGAATTACTGTAAAATTCTAAAATAATTTCTTAAATATCCAATCCAATCAACATTTATTTAGCCCCTAAGATGTCCGAGGCACTGTGCTAAATGCTGGGAATACAATTGATAAAAAGGCAGTACCTGCCCTCAATGAGCTTATAGTCTAAAAGGGGAAACAGCACACAAAAAGCTACAGAAGAGCAGGGTGGGGGTGGGAGAGAATACCGGGAGGTTCCAGGCCAGGGACATTTTGTTTGGTGACGTGGAAACCAGGAAGAGCATCAGGTGCAGACTGGAGACGGCAGAGAGTCCAGTGTCTGCCCTCTGTAAAGCAAGGCATTGGCAGGGGTTTGGTTCTCTGCCCTCCAGTCAGAGGGGAGGGGAGATAGCTTTAGTTTGTGTTCTAGGCTGTTTAATCATCATGATGATGACAGCTGAAGTTTGTATAGCCCTGAAGTTTTATGAAGTGATTGACATCCATGATATCATTTGAGCCTCATAACCACCTTGTGAGGCCATACTACTGCATTTGTTGTATCTTGTGAGGCAGTACCACATTTATCATCCCAGTTGTACAGGTGAGGAAACTGAGGCTCAGAGAAATCGGATGTGTAGGGTCACCTAGCTAGTCTGTGTCAGAGCCTTCAAACTTGGGTCTCTTCCTGCTTCTGGGTCCAGCATGGTTCTTATTACGTACGCCACACTGCCTTTAACACACAAAGCAAAGAACGCTGGAAATTTGGAGTTTATATGGCTAATTCCTGGTACGATTTATTCTCTTTCTAGACATAAAGCTTCAATAAATTGCATTCCCCTCCTCAAGTCTTGCCTCTCATACATATCAGTTGTGTGGGCCTGGGCAAGTCACTTAGCCTCTTGGTGTTCTAGGCATCACTACTATAAGTTGTAGAGAAAGTCCCAGCCCGCACTGATAGAAGCAGTTCTTTGTCTGGAATTTGCCACACCAGGTCACTGGTACAGTGGATCGAGTGCTAGGCCTGGAGCCAGGAAGACCTGAACCCAAATCCAGCCTCAGATACTTACTAGCTGTGTGACCCTGGCCAATCTCTTAACCTCTGCCTCAGTTTCCTCATTTGTAAAATGAGGATAATAATGGCACCTACCTACCAAGGTTGTTGTGAGAATCAAAGAAAAATATTTTGTAAAGTGCTTAGTACAATGCCTGGCACATAGTAGGTACTTTATGTTAGCTGTTATCATCATTATTATCATCATATTGTATTATCATTACTACATTATATTATTGTTATATTACATCATATTATTATATCAGTGAACTCACAGGTCCAATTCGTATCCCCTATTACCTTCTGATCCCCATTATCATTTTGTTTAGTCATTCAGTCACGTCCAATTCTTTGTGATCCCATTTAGGATTTTCTTGGCAAAGATACTGGAGTGCTTTGCCATTTCCTTCTCAAGCTCATTTTATAGATGAGGAAACTGAGGCAAACATGATTAGGTGACTTGTCCAGGATCACACAGCTATTAAGCAATAATACCTCAGGCACAATGCCTGAGACTTGAAAGATGTTTCTTAATTATAATCTATAAGGCCCAAATACGGTGCAGGTTTTGATTATTGTAGGAGTTCCCATTACATTGAAAATTTGTAAAGATTATAGCAAGGATAATTTGTAACATAAGCCTATATTGTGAAACAGTGTGGTATTGTGAAAAGAATGCTAGACTTGAAGGTGGGAGAGACCTAGGTTCAAATCCTGGCTCTGAAACCTATTAGCTGTGTGACCCTGGACAAGTCACTTACTTAACTCTTCTGGCCTCTCTAAAATAGGAATCTGAAGTAAATAATTATAGGTACTAACTACTCATAGAGCAGTGATAAGGGTCAAACAAGATCAGTCAATCAACAAGTATTCATTAAGTGAATACTATGTGCCAAGCACTGTGCTAAGTGCTAGGCATACAAAGGACAAAAATGAAATAGGTCCTGCCTTCAGAGGGCTTACATTCTATGCAACATGTACTAAGGTTAAAAAAAAAAAACTCATATTAATTTTGATATACCTCTATACAAAAGACACACAAGGTGATGGCAGGAGTTGGAGAGTAGAAAGCTGGAGATGAGGAAAGGCTTCCTAGAGCAGGTGGCATATGAACTGATTTTGAGGAGAATTAGGGATTCTAAGAAGGGATGGTAAGGTGGGAGTGGAGTGCATTTCAAGCATGGGGACAACCTCTGCAAAGGAACGGGAAAGGAAAGTGGAATGTCATTTGTGTAAAGCACCCTATAAACGCCAAACCAATATACAAAGACCACATTTATTTAGTTTAATGCCATATTTAAATACGTATTTGTTGTTTGAGTGGGTTCTCAAAGGCACAGTGAAGGAAACGTAAATGTAGTAATAATTAAACTTTCCTTTGTTGTTTTGAAGTTTTCCATATGTTGCATTATAAAAGTCATTTTATTTTTTTTCTTTCATTTAAGATTTGATGTGGAAAAAGAATGTTCAAAGATCGATGAAGATTATAAAGAGAATACTACACCAAATATCAGCTCACATTCACTTAAAATTGAGAAGAATATTGGTACAATAGGTAATTGCAACATATGTTAACTTCATATTATGTTGACAGTTGATAATGAACCACAAGACATCTTTCAGGACCCAAAAATACAATTTTGAAAATTGTTTGAAGGTTTAGAAAGTGTTCTCCCTGAAACTGCTTTTCCCATCCCAATCAAACCCTATCTTGTCACTGGCACTTACCATTAAAATAATGATTTATTATGTTGGAGTTGTATGACTTCAAATAAATCCAGTTTTTCTCACCATCTATCCAATTGTTTATCCTCCTAAATTTCTTTCTTCTCCAAAGCCCCTCAGTTCCTTTGTTGACCATTCACATACAAAACAAGTTTAAGGCATGATATAACAGTCTTTAGTTCACTTTAAGAACCAACTAAGATTAACATTACTCAACAACGACCAAAAAAGCCCTCAGAATGAATTCAGCACAAGACACTCAGAATGATAGAACTGTTCTTTAAAGAAAACTCTGATTATAAAAGTTTTAGTTCCTATTTTTAAAATTAAATTCTCAGTTTTGTTATTTTTTAGCCTTTTTTATATGCAGCAAAGATGTTCTTTTCTAGGTCTGAGTGACAAAGAAAAAGATTTCTTAGCTACTCGTGAAAAAGAAAAAGGTAATGAAGCCTTCAGTTCAGGTGACTATGAAGAGGCTGTGACATATTACACTAGGTAAGTTGGTGTTTGATTTTTCTTTTTCTAAGTGGGATATATTTTTACATTCACACAGCTCACTGATATGGATAGTGAACATAAGATCCCATTCTTTGGGAGTGCATTGATTTTAATAGAGAATTTGGTTTTGTTCAGAATGTCAGGGCAGCTAGGTGACATAGTGGATAGAGCTCCAGCCTTGGAGTCAGGAGGACCTGAGGTCAAATCTGGCCTCAGACACCTTGACACTTACTAGCTGTGTGACCCTGGAAAAGTCACTTAACTCTGATTGCCTCACCAAAAAAAAGCAAAAAAAAAAAAAGTGTGTGTGTGTGTGTATATATATATATATGTGTATATATATATATATGTAAAGAACAAAATGTCTCTTGCATATAACTCAAAATTATATGAAATGCCAGGATGGATGTAATTAAAAAGATCACTTTGGTGGTTTTCTAATATAGGGTTGGATTTAGGAAGATCTGAAATCAAATCCTACCACAGAGACTTAGTAGCTGTGTGACACTTGACAAGTTATTTAACCACTCTATGCCTCAGTTTCCTCATCTGCAAGATAGGATACCTCACCGGGTTGTTGTGAGGATCATGTGAGAAAATATAAGTAAGGCACTTTGCAAACCATCAGTTGCTGTTGTTGTTCAGTCATTTTTCAGTCATGTCTGACTCTATGTGACCCAATTTGGGGTTTTCTTGGCAAAGATACTGGAGTGGTTTGTCATTTCCTTCTCCAGCTCATTTTACAGATGAGGAAACTGAGGCAAACAGGGGTAAGTGACTTGCCCAGGGTCACATAGCTGGTAAGTGTCTGAGACCAGATTTGAACTTGGGAAGATGAGTCATCTTAACTCCAGGCCCAGCCCTCTATGCACTATGGCACCACCTAGCTGCCCACAAACCATCAGAGTGCTATATAAATGTTAGTGACTATTACTGCTAGTAGTGACAATAGGTAAGTTGGGTAAGAGGAAGATAGGAATGCTAAAGATATTTACCAGTGTCGAAGAGGTCCTTCAGAATGTCCCAAGGTTGACGGTGAGAGTCTGCATATACTCTTTTCTATCTGCCATGGAGAATGGTGGTACCACTAATGGAGCTAAGGAACCTGTGTATGTTTGGGCAGTGAAAGCAGAGGCCATTTAGGTTTGGCATCTGTTGAGTTTGAGCTGGTGATCTGAAGCATCAAGGTGGAGACAGCTTTGTGGTAGTTGGAGATAGAACTAGAAATAAAAGTTTGAACGTCATCAGCATAAAGGTGACACTGAACCTAAGAGAAAAGATCTAATCACTGAAGAAAAGAATACTGCCTATGATAACATGTAGAGTGGCAATGATTCATTCCCCTGGAACACCTGTGGTTAGGGAGAGGGGAGAGATTAGAGAAGCCAAAGCCAGAGATGGTGCCTGAGGTTTAGATATCTGGGTGGTAACTCAACATGTAGGAATTATGGTGAGGGATAGAGTAGCTCTAATCAATCAATGGACAAGCATGTATTAAGCAGCTACTACATGCCAGGCCCTGTGCTAGGCACTGGTGGGAGAGGAGAGGTAAAAAGGAAAAAAAAGCCAGCCTCTGTCCCCCGAGGAGCTTATTAAAGGACACAATGTACAGATACACATACATTTACGCGTACATATACGTATACATATACATATACACATGTATACATGTGTGTATATATAAATACAAAATGTTATAAAGTAAATACTGGTAAAAATATAATCTCCTGGAGTTATATGTCTCTAATTAAGAAGGCTTTAAAGTTTAAGTTGAGAAGGAAAGGGGAAGGAGAAAATTACCCACAGAAATATGCCAAGCTAGATACCACGGAGAGTAGCAGGTAGGAAGAAGAATGACAGTAATTTAATACCAGTAATTTACATGAGAAAATATGTAACAAGAGAGCCAGCCATAAGACCCAAGTCCTCAGATGACAATACATGAAAGTATGAATAAATAGGGTAAACTAGAGATAATAAAAGTAGGCACATGTGGTCCTCTAGTTATCACTGAGACTTTGGACTTAGGAATTTAGGACTGGAAAGAGCAAACCATATTCAGAAAGTCTAGATACAGGAGGTAATGGAATGGCGTGGCATATTAATTAATAAGATGTACTCATGAAGAAATCAGAGAACTAAAGGGTGATCACATGGCTCATGGAGAAGAGGAGAGATGCCTGGATCCTACTGCCAGAGGTACAGTTTTAATTATTTTATGCAGTGCTAATACTGCACTGCTCCCCAGTTTTCATTTAACTGTTACCAAATTACTGAGTGAATGGATATATTTTTTGGAGCTAGATTCACATAGAATTTGGGAGATCATTTGCTCCAGTTTCATTATTTGACTTATGAAGTAACAGACCTAAGAAGTTGAGACACTTATATAAAGTTGCAGCAAAGGTGAGGTTAGAATCTAATCTAACTAAGCTTTTTTTTCCTTTTTGGGATAGAGAAGAAATATTTCATTTTTTCTGATGTATATGAAACAAACTATGTTTCTAAACAAGTCTTTTCTAAACTGTTTGAAGCTAACTCTTGAATAGCCTAACTTCGTAGTAAACAAACATCAATTTTCTAATTGAATCTTGTGAGATTACTGATATATGAAAGTAAGAATATTATATCATTTGTAGAATTTTCATGTCTTGTTCCATCAGTTAATATGGTGTTAATGCAGTAAAAATGTAAGATGTTAGTGCACAGAATTATATCTAGGATTAGTTATAGAATCTGGAGCTGGAAGAAGCCTCAGAAGCAATCTAGTCCACCCCTCATTTCACAGATGAGGAAACTGAGACCTGGAGGGTTAAGTAATTTTCTTTAGATCACACAAGTAGTCAGCATAGCAAGCAGAATTGGAACCCAAGTCCTCTGCCTTCAGGGGTCAGTCTTCTTTTCATCGTTGTCTGCTGACTTCCCTGTCTTCCTCTAAGTTCCACCTCAAATCCCATCTTCTACAGCAGAAGTGTCACCGCCCGCATCATTCCTGCTTGGACCATATTTGAAAAAAAAAATTTTTTAAGATGTGTATTCCAGTTCAGATGTTTCACCACTAGTTTTATCTTTTTGTCTGTATTCCTTTTTTCTCTCTGAGTGTGGCCTGAACCAAATTAAAATATAATTGAGAAATATTTTTCAAAATAAATTGAGACATAGTAGAACATAGATAATGATGATGTGTGGTTTTCTACATCAACATGTGGCCTCGGGGATCCTTAGGTGTGGTATAGTGGCCTTCTTACTATTTGCATTAAGAAAACCTTTCCCAAGCCCTCTTAATTCCAATGTCTTACCTCTCTTAATCATTCACTTTTATTTACTTTATTTACTTGTTGACTCCCCCATTAGATTGTAAGCATCTTGAGGGTGAGAACTGTCTTTTGCCTCATTTTGTAGCCCCAGCACTTAGTAAGGTGCCTGGAACATAGTAGGTGCTTAATAAATGTTTATTGACTGACTAACATTGTACCATACTGCCTCTAGTTTAGTTAATTAAAGCATTGGGCTGGTGCTAAAGATTAGGAATTTGATCCTAGCATTCCCAACTCCCGTTTAGCAGTGACTGGCTTTGGTAACACGGAAGAATTGGACTATATGTGAAAAAAAAATTTTTTTGAGATATGTATTCCAGTTGCCCTTTTTTGGTTCATATGTTTCACCACTCGTTTCATCTTTTTGTCTATATTCCTTCATTCTCACTAATATAGGTAATCCTTCCTCCAATGCAGGTCACAGCCCCATCTGTGCCTTTTCATCCTGTGAGATTCTTATCCATGTCCTTCTATAAACTCTGTAAAAAATCTGCATAATAAACAAGCCTCAGAATGAATGGATGAATGAATGGATGGAAATACCTTTATTCAACACTTATATGCCAAGCACAGTGCTAGGTACTGGAGATACAACTAGGAAATTGAGGCAGTTCCTATGCTTAATGAGGGGAGAAGGGGGTGTCACATTCTAATAGGCAGAAACAACACACATAGGAGGGTTCAGTTACAGGGTAGATGGAAAGGCCTTGGGATCTTGGGGTTCAATAGCATAAGATTTAATTGTTTTTGGAGATCATGAACCTCACAATGCCCATTGCATCAAACCAACCTGGGCAGATGGCTTCAATTATCCTGCTCTGCTCCAGCAGACAAGTGATTGTCACAGCTTCTGGCCAGGTCGGCAGGGTGTGGCTATGTAGCCACTGCCATGGACATAAAAATGCCATTGTCCTGGTCGAGTTATCTAGGTAGCCGGTGATGACCTGATCTCTTCACTCGTCCCACATATCTCTTCCAGCCAGTCTTTCCTGGCAGCTGCTACCCAGAGCCTCTCTGCTCTTAGCTAGGCTGGTCCTTGGGTACCAGACTGATGCTGTTGCTGGAGCCATTGTACCACAATCCTTCTACTTTGGTAGGACCTTGGTAGAGCGGATGGAAGATGAGGTAGGGCTTTTGTCAAGGGCAGGCACTTGACTATCATGGCAGTAACATTTCTGAATTCCTTCTCTTTTAAATGGTAAATTTGAACAAAATATGTTAATGGCCACCACAAGCAGCAGCTCTTTTCAGGTTTACATCTTGTCATCTTGTTTTAGCTGTGCAGTGCTTTCTTACTTTAGTAATCTAAACTCATTTTCACTTTTATTACTTTCCTATTTCTTCCTGTAATTCTCCTTCTCAGAGTTTATAGCTAACTTGAATCTCTTATTATCCTTATCATTCCTAAATACATGTATAATTTGTTCCAGAACATCATACAACTTTTTCTGAACAGCAGCCAGATTTGTGGAGCCCTTTTGTTTCTTAGTTTTTGTTTCTGCTGGATCCTTCCCACTCATACCCTGAAGCTCATAAAATTTTCATTCTTAGAATTCATTTTCTTAATCTGGTTGGCTTCCTTCCTTTGTCCCTATGGGTCTTAAATTCAGTTGATCTTGTGATCATTGCTTCAAAGATTTAGAGCCACTTCCAGCTTATTTTCTATAAGCAAAGAAATGAAAACAAGAAGAGTACTTGTTCTAATTGATTCTTCTACCTTCTGTACTAGAAAATTGTTTTCATAGTAATCCAAAGTCAGCTTGGCATTTATGTCTATTGGGTTGTGATCAGCCATCTTGGGTAGTTAAAGCAGTCCATTTTCACCTCCATATTCTGAGCTAAGCTTTAGTACTCAAATATATTTTAAAACTTTTATTGAAAATTTACTTATATAAGAGTGTTTTTGCTTGTATTCATTTTTCATTTTATCACCTTTTATCTATTTAGACTGCTTTATAATTTTATCTGAGTTATTACATATACACATAACACATACTTTTGATATCTAGCAATTTGAGCTTTTTTTGGTAAATAGATTCTCTTTAATATCATAGGAGCATATCAGTATCTCCCACAGTGGCTGCGTATAACAACAGAGCTCAAGCAGAAATCAAACTAAAGAACTGGAATAATGCTCTTCAGGATTGCGAAAAAGTGTTAGAGTTGGAACCTGGAAACTTAAAGGGTAAAACAATTGATACAAAATTAATTTCAGTAGAATTTGTTTGTTTGTAACATCTAATTATGAGTTATTTCCTTCATGTAAGTATCCTTAATTAGAAAAAGAGTCGAATTTGGCTTCAGAGAATCTCAATTTAAACCCTGGCCCAGCTGCCTCTGTGACTTGGGCTGAGTCATTTACAGTCTCTTGGCCTGAATTTCATCATATCTGAATTGAGGGAATTCACAGGGTCATAGACTCAGAGTTACAAAAGACCTTAGAGGCCAGGGTCAAGTCCAGCTTCGCCCTCATTTTGTAGATGAAGCAACTGAGGTCCAGAGTATTTAAATGACTTGCCTAGAGTTATACAACTAGTATGTACCTGAAGCAGGATTTGAACCCAGGTTTCTTGACTCCAAGTCCAGTGCTCAACCCACTACTCCACACTGCTTCCTGGGGTTGGACTAAGTGACTTCTAATTAAGATATATACCAGTTCTGTTAAAGTCGTGACACATTAAGCTATTAAGCTAATAATTCAATTTCAGTTTCTGAAAGTACCTGCCCCTAGATATAGCTGATTTCTACACTCACGTAATCTAAAGGATTCTTTCCTGATATTGCCTCAGAAATACCTTTTATCAATTACTTTGAATGTGCAATGCAAGTTTCACTGATGGTACTATACACTGAGTATGATACTAATATGAAATAAGCTAAAATTAGAACCAAGATAGTCTGAAAATTTTCTGTCTTTTTTTTTTTTACTATTGAAAGATTGAAAAAGAAATTAAGACTGGAAAAATGATTCTTGTTTAGTGTCTATACACCTTAGTAATTACATAATTAACGGTTTTGTGCTACTTACATTCTCTCTTCAATTGCAAAATAAGCCACGACCGTCTAGAGTGTAAGTGTTGAAAGAAATATTTTTTGCAAATTTGCAGCTTTTATGCGACGTGCCACTGCATATAAACATCAAAACAAGTACCATGAAGCAATAGAGGATTTGAAGAAAGTGCTAAATATTGAGCCAGACAATGTTATTGCTAAGGTAAGGGAAATTATTTCCTGCTTGCTTCTCTAATTTGTGTTCCTCAATTATATTAAAATGTCAGCAAACTAATGGACAACCACCTTAGCAAATAAACTTAAACTGAGGGCTAGATTCTCTACTTGAAACGTATTACAAGTAGTATAGAATATAAATATCTCTTTGGAAGTAGCATGAAATATGCTTAGGGTTTTTTTTAAATGGTGCACATATGTACATGCATAATACACATGTGCACACACACAGACACACAAACTATTAGCCTGTCGGCCTTTGTTGCTTTTCTAGTTGTGCTAACAGTTTCTTACAGGCCATCTGTCAAGGAAAGAATGTTATACTTGTAGTCAGAAGATTTGGCTTCAGATCCTAGCTCTTCCACCCCTTGGATGACCTAAGACAAATCATTTCACCTCTCTAGGCATATTTTCTTCATCTGGAAGATGAAGGGCTAAGACTAATAATAGCTTATAATAATTAGCATTTATATAGCACTTACTGTGTACCAGGCACTGTACTAAGCTCTTTATGATTGTTATCTTATTTGATCCTCACAACAAACCTGGGATGCAGGTGATATTATTATTATTATTATATCCATTTTACAGATGAAGAAACTGAGGGAAACAGAGGTTAAGTTACTTGCCCAGAGTCACACAGTTAGGAAGCGTCTGAGGCCGGATTCGAACTCAGGTCTTTTGACTCCAGGTTCAGCACTCTATCCAACAGGCCCCCTAATTTCCCTAGATCTATTATCCTGTGAGTCTGTGAGCTCTCTTGTTTTATATGATCTGTGATTTAACTTTGTAGAGAGTTGCTTAAGTCACCAAGCAGCTAAGCACTTGCCTAGGGTCACGCAGTCAGTGTGTGTCAGAGGCCTGAGTTGGACTTTGAGGCCACCTGCCACTTTCCTCTGCATCTGCTGCCTCCTTGCTGAGAGCTCCCTGCGCCAATGTAAGCATAGGTCCAGTCCAAAGTCAATATGTATGTGCGTCTTCTTTGCCTAGAGCAATAGTCAGTTTAGACCATTAGCAAGCACGTGTGCTCTGTTGGCATATTCTTTGAGACGACCTATTAGTTCAAGACACACAATTAGATGCAGCCTTTGGTGTGTTCCATAGGTGGTGTGAACACAGGAATTCCTCATTATTTGGAAGGACTTTCACTTATTCCCAGAGACCCCAGTTAGGATATGAGGGAAATATGTCTTTTCTGTTTTCGATTGCCCAATTGGGCCTTAAGGATTAGGACTAGAGGAGAGACAGATAAGTATAAATCTCTAGAATTGCTTACATTTCAGGGTGCTGGTCCTGGAGTCAGGAAGACCTGAGTTCAAGTATAGCCTCAGACTCTTACTAGCAGTTTGACCTTGAACAAGTCACTTAACCGTTATCTGCCTCAGCTTCCTCAACTGAAAAATGGGGATAATAGTAGCACCTATCTCTCACGGTTGTTGAGAAGATTAAATGAGACGATACTTGTAAGGTGCTTAGCACAGTGCCTGGCACATAGCAGGTGGTTCATAAATGCTTCTTCCCCTCCCTCCCCTTCCAACAAAGTTTTCTGCAATGAAAACTACGGGGACTAAAAGCTTCCTGGCAGAAAGGGCTTGAGGAACACAGGGCATGGTTTATGATAGCTCTGGCTAGCGGGCACCTTGTCCAGAGTAGCATAAGCATGGCCAGATTAAGTGAAACAGACTGATTGAAATGGGTTCATTTCATCAAACAGAAGTTCATCAAGCAGATGTCCAGTAGCATCTTGACAGCCATGTGTGTGTGTATGTGTGTGTGTGTGTGTGTGTGTGTGTGTGTGTGTGTGTGTACACACATTTTATGTGGGAATGAGGTCAGGTAGGCAGAAGAAAACAACCTTGCTATCTGGGCTTAGCTTTGTTTCTGAGCCTCTCCCCTTTCCCACTCAATTAAATGGGAAACTGAAAGAATCTCTGGGTGGAGAAAACTGGGGGTGTTGCGCCCAAAGAGCCTGGGGCAGCTTGTCAGAAGGGCAGCCTCTAGACTGATGCCCGCTGGGTGCGATGCCCGCTGGGTGCTGCTGAACAGTCATTTGTTCATCAGGAGGTCACGAGGAACATCAATCCTAAGTCAGAATGAGGGTTCTGACAGTGACCCCAGGCCTCCTTTAGTGAGCATTGGAAGTCAAGGTTAAAGAACAGAAGAATAGTGTTCACAGCCCTTTCTGTCACTCTCTAGTACTAGGGCTGCCATGAGGAGACATTTTTAGATACATGGCTCATACCAAGGCAACTGGTGGTAAGTCCCCTGGCGGAAGAACACCCAGGAAGCAACTTCTTGTACTAGAGGAGTCTAGAAAATTTATTGCTCCAGGCTAGGGACTGTTGGCTCTCCGGGAAATCCACTGAACTTCTGATTGGGACACTTCTCTACTGTTGGATGTGTGAAATAGCTTCAAAACAGATCTGCGTTTGCAAAGTGTAGCAACTGGGGCTTAGTAGGAGCCAAGGGAGGCCTGTCTGGTTGGTCTGTCTGAGGACACCAGCCGACATGCTATCCGTGCCAAACGTGTTGCAGTCATGCCTAAAGATATCCAGCCAGCACACCACTTATGTGGAGAGCAAGCTTAAAACTCCACTATGAGTTCAGGAAACATTCTTCATTCTCAGAATAGAAAAAAAATCTTCCTACTATTGGTAGTTTTGAATTTAGATTTTTTTTCCAATGGGGTCAAAAGGTACCTCAGTATATGATTTTGAATGGAAAACTAGGGGATAGAATCAGGTATTGGCAATTTTTTTTCCTGTTTTCATTTGTATGTGAATTTTGAATATAAATGCAAATGACATAAAGCATTAATGTAGTCAAAAATATTTCAGTGAACAAGTTTCAACCATCCAACTTTATAATAATCATAGATAAATCTGTTACATGTTTCTGGACATGCCAACATTTGGATTTTTTAAAATAAGTAGGTTTCTTATTGATGGCAACTAAATGGTGTTCATAATATTTTTATTATACAGTACTTTCCATCCATTCACTATACTTTTCTGAGTTGGCCTATATGTAAGTATGTGTTTTTAATGTCTGTATTCTGTGCTGTTCCTATAAATTTGCTATTAAAATACATTAAACAAAAGAAAAAAGAATGGATTTAAGCCTTCTGGTACTAGTTTGCTGGGGCTCTTCTCTGTTCCAAAGAGCTGGGATGTCTGGAGTAAGGAATCACTATTTGAAGAGGAAACGCCCATTAAAGCTAAGGCTAATAGAACTGACAGAGTTTCCATATTGGAAGAAAAGCTGCTAAGATTTTTTCCCCAGTCTGAAAATTCAGTCAGTAAACATTTAATAAGCACCTACTGTGTGCCAGACACTGTACTCAGTGCTGGGTCCTGCCCTCAGGAGCTCACAATCTAACATGCAAACAAATAAATGCAAAGCAAGCTATATACAGGATAAATTGGAAATAATTAAGAGAGCAAAGGCATTAGGATTAAGAGAGGTTGGGAAAGGCTTTCTTTAGAAGATGGGGTTAGCTGGGACATAAGGGAAGCCAGTAGGCAGAGATGAGAAGAGAGGGCATTTCAGGCATGGGGGACGGTCAGTGCAAATGCTTGGATTTGGTCAGTGAAATTCTCATTCACGGAACAGCCAGGAGGTCAGTGTCACTGGATGGAAAAGTACACGTGGGAGTAAGGTGTAAGAAGACTGAAAAGGTAGGAGGAGGCCAGGTTATGAAAGGCTTTGAATGCCAAACTGCACTTTGTGTTTGATCCTAGAGGGAGTAGGGAGCCTGTGGAATTTATTTAGTGCTGGGGTTGGGGAGTGTTATATGGTCAGATTGATGAGTTAGGAAAATCACTTTAGTGGCTGAGTGGAGGATGGATTGGAGTGAAGAGAGCCTTGAGGCAGAAAGACCCACCAGCAGCTATGGTAGTAATCAAGGTGTGAGGCGATGAGTGCCTGCACCAGAAGGGGGGATGTTGGAAAGATGTTGCAAAGGTGGAATTGACAAACCTTGGTAACAGATTGGATATTGGGGGGGGGTGGTTAGGATAGTGAGGAATCTGGGGTGACTCCTAGGTTGTGAGCCTGAGGGGCTGAGAGGATGGTGTTGCCCTCCTCAGTAATAGGAAGTTAGAAGGGGGAGAGGGTTTAAGGGAAAGATAATGGGTTCTGCTTTGGACGTGATTTACTTAATGGCTCCTGAAATGTCTGAAAGGCGGTTGGAGATGTGAGATGGGAGGTTAGTGGAGAAATTGGGGCAGCATAGGCAGATTTGAGAGCCATCAGCTTAGAGTGTGATGCATGAAGGCTTTGCCTTTCAAAACAAGCTTTCAAGCTAAAAGAGATGTACCTGTTTCTGTCATGGGGAAGAGGTAGCACATCAGCTGATGACTTACAAGTGGTAGGATTAGAAGTAGAAACAGAAGAGAGGCCTTGCTGTTCCTCTACAGTTTGGAACTGGGATGATCCCAATGCACAAGTCAGGACTGCGAGGTTCAGGACACTTTTTAGGACTGTATCCTTGGTTCAATCCTGGGCATTGGATTCATCCCCTCACTGGATGCAAAGATAAGTTTCATAACCTTGCCCTTATTGGGACTGCACCTGGAATTAACCACAAGACTGCTGGGCAGTGACCACTCAAGGCCAGAGAATAACTCTCAGCAGAAGCTCTGCCATCTCCAGCAGACACTGCAGTCCACATGAGACCAACAAGGAGGAGCACGATGGCATCGCCAGCGGCAGTCAGCAGCCGGGCAGTCACAGAGGCATGAGTGACCCCTCTACCTATCGTCCTTGACCTTGTGCCCTACAAGTCTGTGCCTCCTTCTATGTTCGTTATTCCCACCAATGGTATTGTGACACAGGCCACCTTCCTCTCCCCAGTCCACCAAAAGGCCAGGTGTGTTAGATTTCATCATCCCCCTCCCCCAGAGTTCTCCACTGCCCTTAAGGGAATTGGTGGCTGTCTGGGCTATCTGCAAGTCACTCTGGCCCTCGCTGATCTCATTCCCCTCATTATGGGGATGTTGTCTCTTGCACCCTAGTTAGTCACTCAAAATCAGATTAGCTTTTACACACAAGTATTTACTTCAAAAATAATGACAGATATACAAACATACTCCCCCAAACACGTGGGAGGCATAATCCTCCCCTGCCCCAATACCATCTCAGCAGTAGGAGATGAAGAGGCCACCATGTTAGGCGATGTGGACACGCTGCCTGTGTGGATGTGGATGTGGATGTGGATGTTTATGCCAAGTTTATGGACTGCATGTTTTCTTGTTACTTTTCTTACTATACTGTTTCTTTAAATGTCTTTGCTTTCAACTATTTGTGTCCCGTGACTGACTAGTAAAAATACAACTTTTGTGGTGGGGCTCATGAGCTATGGTTTTTGAACAGATGAGCACTTTGAACCTGGGGTAATCTTTTCTGGGAGACCCTGATGTGAGCTGGGGAGTGCCCCCAGATACTACGTAGCACAAGGCAAAGACTTTTGATTGTATACTATTTCCAGAGTGAGGATTGTGCAACTGGGAGTTTGCTAGAAAAGCCTTCCTTTGGGTAATTGCAAGGACCCTGAAGAGGCTGCAGGGAAGGAAATGGAAAGGGGTTCATGCCAATAGTGAGTGAGCCCCAGGATAGAAAGTATTTGGTGTGAGATTCCTGATGACTTATTGAATTGTGCTGAAACAACAACAACAAACATTTTTATAGTGCTTCGAGGTTTGTAAAGCACTTCACAGATATTGTCTTATTTAATCCTCACAACAACCCTGGGGCGGGCAATTGCTATATTTACCCACCCCTCTTTTACAGTTGAGAAAACTGAGCCAGACAGAAGTTAGGGGACTTGCCCAGGGTCATAGAGCAAATAAGTGTCTGGAGCTGGATTTGAACTCAAGTCTTTCTGACTTCAAGTTCAGCGCTCTATCTGCTTTTTCACCTAACTTCCATATAAAGCATACTATAACATCGGCTTTCTGAAAGTGACGTCAGAGAAAGCTGTTTTGGCAGAATTGGTGAAGGTGTTCAGGTGAATACAAGGGATAGCCTTGGTTTGGCCCAGGACCAGAAGAGTTAAATCTACTCAGCAGATGTTAGCCAGGGAAGCATCCCAGGATGATCAGCCTGGTCAGAAGTTGGAATGTCCTAGCACTGCAGCTTGTTTCTTTATAGTTTAATTCATCAGAAAACTTGACTGAAAAACCAAGCCACACTCTGAAGCATGAAGATGGCTCCTAGGAGCCATACAAGAGGCCTAAATGGCACCCTAAACCCTTCAGCCTTGACTTCTGCATTGAGATCATCCCTGATTCAAACTGTGGAAGGGGAACAAGGCCTCACCTGGGTTCCTGCTTCAGAAATCTCTGACATGAAGAGAACACTAGCACAGATCTCTGCATTAAAGAGGGTCAAAAAAAAGAATGACGTTGCCTTGGAAAACATCCTTTGTAAAGTTGGGTTTGGCCTTCAGATGAACTTAGGCTAGTATAGAAGTTTCCCAGGAAAACCCATAGCATTTTACTGAAGAAAAATAGATGTCGAGTTTGTGAATGGACATGAAAGTATTTCCTGATTATTGCAGAAGGATAATATTGAGTTTGTTTCCTGTGGTAATTCAGTCTTTTTAAAAGAAGCTGATGTGACTTTGGAGACATCAGTGGAAGAAACCATGTGGCCCAGATAGAGCAAAGGCAGGCCAATTCTATGATGAAAACAAAAGGGCTTATTACTGCCTTCATTGTCCAATTATGTGACATTACACCACAGCATTGCCTTGTCTCCTAACTGTTTGGATGAGGGGCTATGCTTTACCAGCATTATTATCTGCACCTCCATTACAATGGGGCTAATGAGCTGTACCTCTAAGCTCGAAAGTGGGCAACTTTGGGTAGCTGAACTTCCTCTCAGTCCTGGTGACACACAGAACCACAATAATGGGGGAGAAGGAAAGGGAAAGGAGAAAGGAATAAGCAATTATATGATGACTACTGTGTGTCAGGGACTGTGCTAAGTGCTTTACAAATATCTCATTTAATCATAGCAACTGGGGCAGAGACAAGATGACGGAGGGAAAGCAGTGACTTGCTGGAGCTCTCCCCCAAACCCCTCCAAATACCTATAAAAAATGGCTCTAAACAAATTCTAAAGCAGCAGAACCCACAAAAAGACAGAGTGAAACAAATTTCCAGCCAAAGACATCCAGGATGGTTGATCAGAAAGGTATATCTCGCCGGGCTGGGAGAGGAGCAAGTTCGGCATGGGGGCACAGGCCGCAGCAACCCTGGAGCAGGCCTCAGAGGACTGAATTGCGGGCAGCTGTGGTGGTTTCCAGAATTCTCAACCCATGAACGCCAAAGACAACTTGGAAGGTCAGTGGGAAAAGTCTATGACTGCGGTGAGAGAAGGAGCTAGGTCTCAGCCACCCCCAGGGCCACGGCTGTTTCCTGAGCTTCCAGCCCACAGACTGAGGGGTAATCAAGGGGCTGATCAGAGGGGGATTGCAGGAATCTCTTTGCCAGTGCTTAGGCAGGAATCTCTTGCTTTACTGGTGCTTGGATCTGGGTCACAGTTCTGAGGGGCGGTCCTGGGGCGAGGAGGAGAGCTGGTGTAGTGGAGCTTATTGTGGTGGTAGAGAGAAAACACCTCACCCCTTATCATAGCACCTTGGAAGAACTGAAAATTTTCAGGTCCCTAGAAGCATCTCTGAAAACAGCTGTACAAACCTCTGAAACTTGGGACAGTACATTCTCCACATTGGAAGTAGACTTTTACCTTAACAAAGAGTTTAAAACTCAAGTAATTGGCCCGGGATCATGAGTAAGCAGCGCAAAAAGAGTCAGACTATATTATCTTACTTTGGTGACAAAGAAGATCAAAATATACAACCAGAAAAAGACAATGAAGCCAAAGCTCCTACATCCAAAGCCTCCAAGAAGAGTATGAATCAGTCCCAGGCCTTGGAAGAGCTTAAAAGGGATTTTGAGAAGCAAGTAAGAGAAGTAGAGGAAAAACTGAGAGTTTTGCAAGAAAATCATGAAAAACAAGTCAACAGCTTGCTAAAGGAGACCCAAAAAAATACTGAAGACAATAACACCTTAAAAAATAGCCTAACCCAAATGGCAAAAGAGGTGCAAAAAGCCAATGAGGAGAAGAGTGCCCTAAAAAACAAAATTGGCCAATTGGAAAAGGAAGTCCAAAAGATTACTGAAGAAAATACTTCCTTAAAAATTAGAATAGAGCAATTGGAAGCTAGTGACTTTATGAGAAATCAAGACACTGTAAAACAAATTCAAAAGAAGGAAAAATTAAAAAACAATGTAAAATATCTCATTGGAAAAACAACTGACCTGGAAAATAGATCCAGGAGAGAGAATTTAAAAATTATTGGACTATCTGAAAGCCATGATCAAATAAAGAGCCTAGATATCATCTTTCAAGAAATTATCCAGGAAAACTGCCCTGATATTTTAGAACCAGAGGGCAAAATAGAAATTGAAAGAATCCACCCATCTCCTCCTGAAAGAGATCCCCAAAGGAAAACTCCTAGGAATATTGTAGCCAAATTCCAGAGTTCCCAGGTCAAGGAGAAAATATTAGAAGCAGCCAGAAAGAAACAATTCAAGTATTGTGGAAACACAATCAGGATTACACAAGATTTAGCTGCTTCTATATTAAGGGGCATGGAATATAATATTCCAGAGGGCAAAGGAGATAGGATTACAACCAAGAATCACCTATCCAGCAAAACTGAGTATAATCCTTCTGGGAGAAAAAATGGTCATTCAGTGAAATAGAGGACTTTCAGGCATTCTCGATGAAAAGAACAGAGCTGAATAGAAAATTTGATTTTCAAATACAAGACTCAAGTGGAACATGAAGAGGTAAACAGGAAAGAGAAAATCATAAGAGACTTATTAAGGTTGAACTGTTTACATTCCTGCATGGAAAGATGATATTTGTAACTCATGAGACCTTTGTCAGTATTAGGGTATTTGGAGGGGAAAAAATTATATGTACGTATATATAGATATAGGTAGATAGATAGAGGGCACAAGGTGAGTTGAAGATGAAGGGGTCATATCTGGAGAATAAAATTAAGGGGTGAGAGAGGATTATACTAGGAGAAGGAGAAAGGGAGAGGTAGAACAGGGTAAATTATCTCACAAAAAAAAAACAGAAGAAAAGGCTTTTACGGTGGAGGGGAAATGGGGGAAGGTGAGAGGGAATGAGTGAATCTTATTCTCATAGAATTTGACTTAAGGAGGGAATAACATACACACTCAATTGGGTATGGAAATCTGTCTTACCCTATAGGAAAATGGGGGGGGGAAGGGGACAAGAGAGTAGAGGGATGATAGAGAGGAAGGCAGATTGGGAAAGGGGGTAATCAGAAGCAAGTACTTCTGAGGAGGGTCAGAGTCAAAAGAAAGAATAGAATAAATGGGGGGGTGGGATAGGATTAAGGGAAATAGAGTTAGTTTTTCACTGCATGTCTACTTTGGAAATGTTTTGCATAACTGCACATGTATAGCCTATACTGAGTTGCTTTCCTTATCAATGAGGGTGGGTAGGAAGGGAGGAAGGGAGAAAATTTGGAACCCAAAGTTTTAAAAACACATGTTTAAAAAAAATGTTTTCATGTGCAACTGGGAAATAAGAAATACAGGAAATGGGGTACAGAAATCCATCCTGCCCTACAGAAAAATTGAAGGGGAAGGGGATAAGAGAAGGGGGGGAGAGATAGAAGGGAAGGCAGACTAGGGGAAGGCATATTCAGAATGCATGCCATCTTGGGGTGGGGGAGGGGCGAGATGGGGTGAAAATTTGAAACTCAAAATCTTGTGGAAGTAAATGTTGAAAACAAACAAAAAAAAATTACCATTAAAAAAAAAGCAAAAAAAAAAAAATCACAGCAACCCTGAGAGGTAGGCACTGTTCTTATCCCCATTTTACAGTTGAGAAAACTGAGGCAGAGGTTAAATGACTTGTCCAGGATCACACAGCTAGTAAGCATCTCAGGCTGGAACTGAACTCAGGATTTCCTGACTCCATGCCAAGTGCTCTATCTGCCGCTCCTCATAGCTATCTCAATAATGGGAGATATCCTATCCAGGTTACAATGAAGAAATAAATGAGCCCAATGTCACACAATTTCTTGATTTGCCTTACTGATCATTTCAACCTTCAAAAGGTAAAGGGACCAACATGAGGAACTTCTATTCCAGATCTGATTCTCACCAAGCAAAGTAGCTTCAGTAGAAATGATGGGAAACCTTGGAAAAAGTGACTGCTCCATCTTAGAATTTTTGATAGAAAAGGAAATAGAAAGATAGGCCCAGACTGACATTCATCCTAGATTTGAGCAGAGTAGATTTCAAACCATTCAGAGAAAAAACAGGTAAAATCCCATGGACTAAAATTCTACAGGCATGTCAGCCTGGGGCAGGAGGTGGGGGAGAGGAGAGAAAGAAACACAGAGAGAGAGAGAAGGAGGAGGAGAGGGAGGTAGAAAGAGAGAGAGAGAGAGTTGGATGCACAAGAAATTCATTACACCAACTTAAACTGTAAAAAGACATACAGAATTTGACAGTCCCTGACGCATAGCAGAGAGTATGGAAGGAAGGGCAAGAGACGAATACAAAAACATGGCTGCAAGAATGGTCGAAGCTTAGGAGGAGTTGAGGCTGGCAAGGAAAACTTAACACCCACACCTGTGGGGTTTTTGTTTGTTCATTTTTCACTATAATGGTAGAAAAGAAGAGGATCAAATAAAAGATGGGATTGCTACTCAGGGTACACAGACAGGATGATGATTGTTGCTAACAAAGAAGGCAGAGCTGTTCACTTGCTACATAGCTTCCCATTTTCTGCACAGAAGAGAATGGTCATTGGCCTGGAAAGGCTAGAGCAGAAATAACTTATGGGGAGCTGAAGCTTAAGATGAATAGGGAGATGGTAAGATAACAGCTAGCTGTCCTTGGGGAGTTCACATCAAGTGGCGTGGGTGTGATTGCTGAGACACTAAGAGTGATTTTGGAAAGATCATGGAGGATGGGGAGGTAGGATACGATTAGAGAAGGGCAAACGTTTTCCTGATTTTCAGCAAAGGGAAGAGAATGGAGTCTGAAATCTATATATGTCAGCAGGCTTGACTTTGATCCCTTGCAAAATTCTAGAACGTATTATAAAGGAATGATTAATGAAAAACTAGAAAATGAAGCAGTGATAGAGAAAGGGAAGCATGGTTCCATCAAGAACAAGGTAGCTAGATGGTATGATGGATAGAGCACTGGACTTGAGTCAGAAGACCTGGGTTCAATTTTAACCTCAAACACTCATTGGCTATGTGACCCTACACAAGACACTTAAACTCTGTCTGCCTCAATTTTCTCATCCACAAAATGGAGATAATAATTGCACCTATTTCCTGGTATTGTTTTAAGGATAAAATGAGATAGTATTTGTAAGGAGTTTTCCAAAAACTCTGAAGCCCAATATAATTGTCCATTATTGTTGTTGTTGTTATTTTTGTTATGTCAGAATAATCTTACTTCATTTTTGACCACATTGCCAGACTCTTAGATCAGGGGAATCCTATAATTTTAGTTAATCATTTCATAATAACAACAGCTGACATTTCTATAGTTGAATACTTATGGTTTACAAAATATACATAATATATTATAATAAAATATACATCATCCCATTTGATTGTCACAATAACCCTTTGAGGTAAGTGCTACAGGTATAATTTTCATTTTACAGATGAGTAAGCTAAGAATCAGACACTTTAGGTGACTTACCTAGGGTCACACAGCTAGTAAATGACTGGTGCAGAATTTGAATACAGTTGTTCTTGACTCCAAGTACACTCTTTATCCACTAGTCCACTTCTCTGTTTTTTCCATAAGAAAAGCAGGTTATACTTTACCAAATACCTTGCTAAAAATCTAGTTTAATTACACGTACAGCATTTTCCCCATGTAAACTTTGTAGAATTGTATGGGTTCAGAGCTGCTTGAATGACCAAATCCATTAATGGTTTGATGTCATCTTGGAAGAAGGGCTCCAGTGACATGACCCAGGGGTGCAACAATGAGGGGAGGAAGGTCAATACAAGTAGCTCCAGCTCTGCTCTGCCTTGGGCAGACCGCATGTGGAATATTGTCCTCAGCACTGGTACTACATTTTAGGGAGGATTGTGATAATCTGGACTGCATCTACAGAACAGTCAGGATGATAAAGGGGACCATAGGAAAAATGGTTGAAGGAGCTAGAAGTGTTTAGCCTAGGCAAGACTTAGGAGGGACAGGACGGCTTTCTTCAAATATTTGAATGGCTAGTTCTGGAAGATGGAAGACTTATTCTGCTTAGTCCCAGAGGACAAAATTAAAAACAATAGGTGGAATTTGCAGAGACAGGTTTTTGGTTCAATTTTAAGGGAAAATTCCTAACAATTAGAATGGTCCAAAAGGAGAATGGGCTATCATGGAGGTAGTGGATTTCCAATCAGTGAACATCTTCAAAGCAAACGCTAAATGACAACCTGTCAGGCTGAGAATATGCTAGCCCTCTGATCCCATGTAAGCTAGGCTAGTTTTTCCTTAAATGGTCAAGACTTACTTGGCTCAGGGGACTAAGAGCTTAGGCTGTTGACATCACTTCCTAATCACTTATATACAAGACAGCCACAAGGAACTCCAGAAACAAGCTGCTGCTTGGCTAGCAGGCCCTAATGGGCAATTGAGGGTGGGGGGCGGCGGAGGAGGGGTCTTTGCTCAGCTGACTAGGATTGTCCTCAAGGCATATCCTTGTTGAATGTCATTCTCCTGCCATGGATAAGTAGATCTTCTTTTGCTGACTGTTGAATGGCTTCTAAGTATCTCGTTTCATTCCTAAACTAAACTAAAAAAATTGGTCTGAATGAGACCCAGTCCAGAATAGATGCAGACAAGTTTCTCATTCCATTAGACTGTAAGCTCCTTGAGGGCAAGGGCTATCTTTTGCCTCTTTTTTGTATTGCCAGCATTTAACACATATGTGCCTGACACATGGTAGGTGCTTAACAAGTATTCATTCACTGATTGATACAGATGACCTGTGAGATTCCTTCTTTGAGATTTTATGATTCTGTGATTCTGTGAAATTAACTCTCATTCTCACAAAGTTAAAGGAACTTCATACATAGGGAATTAGTTACATTGAAAGAAACTTGGCAGTTACTGTAGTGGCAGGAAGAGTGGGGCTCTGTATTTTCTCTTTCTTGATATAAGTAATACCATTTTAGAATAAATCTCCATTTTAATGTGAATGGGCAAGTCATATCTAACTCCTATATTTCACCTTCCTTCACCCAAGTTCTTTTGTTTGTTTGTTTTTGGCTAGGCAATGGGGTTAAGTGACTTGCCCAGGGTCACACAGCTAGTAAGTATTATGTGTCTGAGGCTGGATTTGAACTCAGGTCCTCCTCAATCCAGGGCCAGTGCTCTATCTACAGAGCCACCTAGCTGCCCCCCTTTGCCCAAGTTCTTATACAAGAAGATACAAAAAAGAGTCTATCCTGTCTCATACCTCCAAGGCTAATGATAGACTAGCATATTAGATGGAAGAGTGTGCCGGCCGCGCCGTGCACTCTCCTCCTATAAGGAGCAGGCTGCCAGAGTCATACTTACCAGTCTTCGGTGCCCACCCAGATAAACACAGAGACGAGCCGATCAGGAGGTGCAAACACTCGAGCTTTATTCAGAGGCCATCACAGCAAGGCCAAGCAGGAAAGCAAGAGCAAGAGAGCAGGAGCAAGAGAGAGCGAGCTCCGACCACTACTGTCCCTTAAGTACCTACTTAGCCCCTCCTCCTCAGCCCGCCTACTAGTCATTGATTGTAGGATCAGATACCGGGAACGGGATGTCTGGGGTTAGTGCTTAGACAAAGGGAGAGTACATGACACAGGAAGTCAGGCCCAGATACCGGGAGGAGGCGTCTGAGGTTAGAGCTGCACCTAGGGAGAGGACTAGACAAAGGGAACTTGTTTTCTGCTGTCCCACTCCCATGTGTCACAGCCCCCTGCCTCAGGAGCACGTGCTCCGGCTACTTCCTTGTATCCTGTTCCTTCCCCAGCTTATCACAGCTCCACATAGCACTGCCCACTGCCTCGGGAGCATGAGCTCCGGTTACTTCTCCGTATCCAGCTCCCATCCCAGTTCACCACAATTCCGCCTAGCACAGCCCCTGCCTCGGGAGCGTGAGCTCCGGTTACTTCCTAATATCTTGTTCCTACCCCATCTTGCCACAACTTCCACGTGGCAGTAGCCAACATCAGACAATCCCTCACAGAAGAGAACAAGCATTTATTAAGTGTCTGCTATGTGCTAGGCACTGTGCTAGATGTTTTACAAGTAGTATTTCATTTGATCTTCACAAAAACTGTGGGAGGTAGATGCTATTATTTTCCCCAGTTGAAGAAACTGAGGCAGACAGTTTAAGTGCCCAAGGTCACAGAGCTAGAAAGTATGAGAGATTAAGCTTTTTAAAAATAATTATTAAACTTCTCTTTTTGTGCCCTTCCCTCATATTCTGGTTACCATCCACCCAAGTTTCCTAGATGCTCAGTCTCCCATTAACTTAAATGTCCTACTATAGCCTGCTCAGCCCGCCAAAGAACTCAATGCCTACACGTTACCCATTTTCTTAACCCTCAATCAAAATTCTTAGTGGTATTGTGAATGAGACACTGGACTTGGAGTCAGAAAGAGGTGGGTTCCAATCCCACCTCAGACACTTAATAGCTGTGTGATTCTGGACAAGTCACTTAATTTCTCTGTACCTTAACTTTCACATCTGTAAAATGAGGAGATGGGACATCTGGCATCCAAAGTCTAGGATCCTATGATCCTTCAGTGTGGTTAATTACAAGGAGAGCTAGATGGACCAAAGATGAAGAGACCTAGTTTCTAGTTCTGGCTTTATCACTAGCTGTGGTTCCCTGTACCAGTAAGCTGATCTCCCTGAGCCTCAGTTTCCTTGTTTGAGTGAGGTAGGACTAAATGATTGTTTCCTCAGGTTGCTATATTTCTGCAATCTTAGAATTTGGGGGAGGGAGTGGGGGAGAAGATAGGAAGTCTGATTGGCAGGGATCAGGACACTATCCTTTGTCCAGCCCATAGCTCTGTCCTTGGTCCTGCTCTATGTGTCAGTGCTTAGCATAGTGCCTGGCACGGAGTAAGCCCCTAATAAATGTTGACTGACTAACTGTCCTATTCAATATTTACTTAAGCTACTTAGAAATAGAAGGAAATAACAAAATTTGAGATTACATAGAAGCTGGAAGAAAACTAACAAATTGGATGTAGCAGAATTAGAAATAAAAATCTTAATGGGTATAACAATGAATCCAAACTAATAATATGAAAAATGTGAAGTTTCACATTTGGGTTCAAAAAAATCAGCTATACTGGTATGAGATGATGAAGACCTGTCCTAACAGCAGTTGAAGTAAAAGTGTTCCCCAGTGATTTAGATTAAGTTCAAGCTACATATCAGTAAAAATATTACATAGTTGCCAAAAAGTCTAATAAAATATTGTTGTTGTTTAGTCATGCCTGACTCTTCTTGATCCCATGGACCAAAGCATGCCAATGCCATCCATGGTGTTTCCTTGGCAAAGATACTGGAGTGATTTGAAATTTCCTTTTCTGGTAGATTAAGGCAAACAGGTTAAATGACTTGCCCAGGGTCACACAACTAATAAATGTCTGAGGCCGGATTTGAATTCAGGTCTTCTCGACTGCAGGCCCAGCACTCTATCCACTGAGCCATCTAGCTTCCTCTTAGTAAAATATTAGACTATATTAATAGAAGTAGAGGAATACCCCCACACAATGACATTAATTTGATTAGGAAAAAATACTGTATTAAAACATTAGGCAAAACACCATTAAAGGGGATAATTAGTTCCAATAGGTACAATATTTTGGGACATCCAGTAAGCAACATAGTGATGGTAAGCAGATGATCCCCATGGGAGTTAACCCTCTTCGGACTTATTAGCAAACTCATTCTTACAGACCATCTGATTGGTTGAATGGCTAGAGATTTTACATCAAGATTTTGTGAAGTTATATTTATAATGCATTAATGATGTTCTTATAATAAGGGAGCATGGTATAGTATGTAGCTAACCAGTCTTGGAATCAGGAAGACATAGGTTCAAGTCCTGCCTCTTAGACATACTAATTGTGTGATCATGGGCAAAGCATTTAATCTCTCAGTTCTCACCACCACCACCAGGTTACTCTCTAAGAGTACGGGTTGCAAAAAACAAAATTGGGGAGGAGGGGTGTTTCCTCACTGAGAGGCCCCTATGCCAATGAAATCAGACTCTCCCAAAACCCATCACATTATTGTAAAGTGTTGGTTCAGGCCACGGTATGCACATGTTCCTATGTATAATGTCCAGAGCAAAGGGGATTACAGTCCCACAGAGCAGACAACATCTGGAACACTGGGTTCAGTTCTGGGTGCCGCATTTTAAAGGACTGGATGGAGTCTAGAGGAGGGTTATGGAGGTGGCTTAGCATCTAGTAATTATGTAGGACAAAGAGTGATTGAAGAAGCTTAAGTATTTTTAATTTATAAACAAAAGGCTTAAGGGGATGTGATAGCAGTTTTCAAATATTTGAAGGGCTGTCATGTGGAAGAGGAATTAGCTTTGAATCTCTTTGTCCTTGTTCTCTTTTTTTACTCCCCCCCCCATTCATTCTTCATTGCTCCAGAGGACATAATCAGGACCAAATGGGCAGGAGTTAAAAAGAGGGAAATTTTTGGCTCAATATAACTTTCTTACAGTTTAAAGTGTGCCTAAGTAAAGTAGGATAGCCTTCTCCCTTAGGCAGGGAGTTCCTTGATACTAAAAGTATTTAAACAAAAGCCGACTGGCTGGCCACTTAGCAGAGATGTCAAGGAGGAGATTCATGCTTGGAGGGGTTGGGGGTCAATGACCTTTAAGGCCTCTTACAACTGTGAGAGTCTCTGATACTACTGGGCTTAATGGGATTCTCTCTATTGACTTTTAAAACTTGAAAATGGTTTTTTTTTATTACTGTAAAACATTTTCCTAACATGAAGATCACATTACAGAAAATCATGTCAGAAGTTGAAAAAGACCTGAACAAGTCTCAGCCTGAATCTGCTCCCCAAACCAAAGGGAAAAGAATGGTTATTCAGGAAATAGAGGATTCAGAAGATGAAGATGGAAAAAGAAGTGGAGAACATGAAAATGGCAGTGGAGATAAGAGTAAAATATCATTTCTTCAATTGTTCTATGAGAAAAAATACCATTTAAAGAATTTAGACTGGTTACATTTTTCAGTTTTGGACATGGGATTCTCCAGGTTCATTTCAGCCATACTTTTTGTTCTGAAAATTACTTTTCAGGTCATTCTCCAAGTTATTTTTTTTTTTTTTTACTTTTTCCAGTTGTTCCAAACCTCCCCAGTTTTGTTCTTCTTTCAGTTACTTGCTTTCACTCCTGAACATCAAATCTTTAATATGAAACTATGACTGTGCCATTTTAATACCATAATTTGCAAGTAAAACAAAAATTTCAATCTTAAATGAGAGTTTATGACCATTTGCTTAGTGGCAAATAGAGGAATTGACTAGAAAGTGAAAAAAAAAAAGATTGGGTAGATAGCCTCATATACATCCTTAAACTGGGTGAATCAATGAAGCATAGTATTTTTTGCCTCTTTAAAAAGTTCTGCTTTCAAAAATAAAAGCTCACAAAGAGAAGCAATGTGGAGAAAGTTCTATTTCCAAAAATAAATTAGGGATCCCAAAGAGAGGCAGTGAAACTCATCCAAGGTTATACAACTAGTAAGAAGCAGAGCTAGACATGAGCCATTCTCCCTGGTCTCTGAAAGCTGTGCTCATTCTACCGTACCCCAATAAACTAGGTTCAAAACCTGGATCTGACACATGTAACCCTGATTAAGTGGGCCTCAGGAAAATGAGGGTAACACTACTAAACAAGGTTGTGATGAGGAAAGTCTTGGTAAATCTTAAATCACTATATATGTGAGTTATTATAAGATATAAGCTCAGTTTGCAGGAGTTAAAGTATTTCTTAAAACAAAAAGAATCTTTAGTAAATAAAAGCTAGGTGCTATAGTGTGGATAGAATACTAGGCCTGAAGTAAAATACCTGAGAACCACCTTAGGCGCTTACTAGTTGTATGACCCTGGGCAAGTCAGGTAACATCATTTTGGTTTGCCTCAGTCTCCTCAAATGTAAAATGGTGATAATAATAACACACCTCTCAGGGTTGTTGTAAGGATCAAATGAGGTAAACTTGTAAAGTACTTAGCACAGTGCACAGCGCTCAGTAGGCACTGAATAAATCCTTCTGTCCTTCTTTCCTTTTTTCCTTCCTTTTTTCCTTCCTTCCTTTTTTCCTTCCTTCCTTCCTCCCTTCTTCTCTTCCTTCATTCTTTCTTTCTTTCCTTCTTGCCTCCTCCCACCTCCTTCAAAATGTAAAATGAAAGGAAAAAAGGAAAAAATAAAAACATGTGTTTCCTAACATCTAGGGCAAGGTTGGAGGACTTTTTTTTTTTAAACATTGAGGGCAACTAACCCACAGAAAAACAGTCTGTAATTGTAATGGGCTACAAAGAATATAAACCTTCATTTAATAAATGCAACAAATAAAGTTAAAAACCTTCAGTTTCGTATTACGACTTAGTAAGATAGTAAGAAATAGAAAAAGAAAGACGAAAGACTGGAAAGGAAGGGGAGAACCATCACTAAGAGCAGGAGGGAAAGAAAGAACCAAAGCGAAAGGAATGAGTGAGGGGGCCAGTATCTTCTCACATTTGGACCTCACTCTGGGCAGCCTCCTTCTCATCCCCCGCTCCTGCCTATGCAGAGTTTGGCCTTTCGGTTTCCTAATTCCACTCCCCTGCAACTCCCAGCAGCTTAAACCCTCCTGGTACACGCTGGAACAGTAGTTCAGCGCGTGCATCTCTTCCTCCTCAGGCAGCCCAGGCTGGAGACTTGAGCTAGTGTCTTCTCTAACTCTGAGAGTGCACCTTAAGCTCTGAGAATGCCCCTCGTTAGCGACATGGACTCACTTTCCTTGCACATAGCTGTATTTGGTCATTTCTTCAGGACTCAAAAGAAACGAGAAGATACTTGATTCTAGAGAATTTGATACAGGCTGGATGAAATTAAGCTGAGGGGCAGAAACATCAGAAAGACTCCTGTGGCAGCGCTCAGGAGCGCTGGGGTGCTCGGAGGACCTGTGGGTCAATCAAGCGCATTTATTAAGCCACTGCTATGTGGTGGGCAGTGTTCTAGGGGCTGAGGATATAAAACCAAAAAGGAAACAGTGTTTCCTTCTCTTCAGCTGCTTAACAATTTAATACAAAGCTTGGTCCTTCTCAGATAAATTGGGGTGGGGGGAACACCTTGGATTCTCTTTGACATCCATGTTTGTTTTTGGCTAGTTGTGCAGGGTTGACCTTTTGGGTTAGTGCTGCCATTCATCATTCACTATGTTTGTTGTTTATTTACTTTTCCTGCGGAGCCTGCTAGAGCCTTCCCACGTGTTAGTTTTCTCTTTTGTGATGGCAGTTCATAAACTAGGTCATCAATGATCCCTTCTTAGGAAGAGAGGGTATTAAAACTTGCCTCTAGGGCTTTACACTGGATCTTAAGAAGGCATAATTCTCTTGAGAAGGTTAACACATTTTTCCTCTGGCTTCAGCGGAGCCACACGAATAGAGCTTTGCTTATAATTTCCAGATTTTTATAAGACAAAAATCAGAAACTGACAGGCTTATTGGAGATGGAACAATTAAGTATGGCTGACCAGGTGGATGTGGAGGTTAGATAGGTAGGTAGGTAGGTAGGGTGCCAGACAGATTAGTTCGAACTTTATCCTGAAAGCACTGGAGAGCCATCAGGTGGGGCATTCCTAAGCAAGAGGATGACATAAAGGAATTGGTATTTTATTTGACTTGGGTGTGTAGTATGTATTGGAGAGGGAAGGGACTGGAGGCCAAAAAACAAGTTGGGAGGCCATTGCTGTACACGAAGAGACTAGGGTGGTGGCAAGGAATAGAAAAGAAGACAGGAAGGCCGGGTTTCCACTAGTACTAATTGTCTCCACCCACGCTGACCATATTAGTTTGGGTAGATGCATGGGTAGGAGAGGCCAAGTTAAGGATACCAGAGTTGCCTTATATTTAGGGTCCATAATGATATCCTTTTAATGATGGAGACCAAATCATACATTTCTTATACTTAATTGGACCTCAGTGCCAGGTGCTTGGTAGGTGCTTAAGAAATGCTTCTTGATTGATTGACCATAAAGGAAACATTATTTGGTGGTGTATTTTTAAATTGAATGACTAAGTGACCTTTCACTGATTCCTCAAGAGAATAAGTTTTAATTACAAAATGAATCCCAACTCAGGATGCTAAATGTTTCCTATTACCCTTATTCATTCAATCTCTGCCTTCCATATATTGGTTTCATTACCTATAAAACACTTTGAATAATGTTTCTAGTCAAAATTACAAATTAAGTCTTTGCTTTGAAGCAAACCAATCATCACATAAGCCAAGTTTAACATTATATGTAATACTACACTTTAAATTTTGAAGTTAGGTTGTTATTCAGTCATTTTTCAGCTGTGGCCAACTCTTTGTGACCCTATTTGGGGTTTTTTTGGGCAGCAATAATGAAGCAGTTTGCCATTTCCTTCTCTAGTTCATTTGACATATGAGGAAACTAAGGCAAACAAAGTTAAAAGACTTGGCCAGGGTCACACAACTAGTAAGTATCTGAGGCTGGATTTGAATTCAGGAAAATGAGTCTTCCTGACTTTAGGCCCCTCGCTCTATCCACTGTACCACCTGGCTGAAGTTAGGTAAGGCCTAATAATTCAATTTTATTCTAGTTAGAGATTTTTTTGCATATAGTCATAGTCTGAGGTTAATACCACTAACTTATTTAGCATTCCTCAAATATTTCCTTCAAACATTTCTATAGCAAGGTTGATGGAAAGTTGAGAAATCTTTTCTAGACCTGAATATTTTTCTCTGAGAAGAATTTTAGATTTAGAGCTGAAGTGGCTGCTAGAAATCATCCCCTTCATTCTATAGATGAGGAGACAAAAGGGAAAATGAGTTGTCCAAGTTCACACAGGTAGTAATAGCAGAAGTAGGATTTGAAAACAGCTTTTCTAGCTCCAAATATAGCCTTCTATTATACTATCATGCCTCTGGACCGGTCTCGGGAAACAGGGGTTTGGATTTGGATAACTAAATCTGCAAGAGAAGGGCATCCTATGTGGGGGAAACATATTCTAACCGAAGGGGCAACAATAATGTAATGACTATTGACTATGGATTGATCACGTTTTAAAAATTGAAAACACATATTTGAAAGACTCTTTCCTGGACCCTCTATTTAATACTTTTGAAAAAAACATTTATTGGCTAATATGAAAATATGTTTGACATGATTGCACATGTATAACCTATATCAGATTGCTTACTGTCTCAGGGAGGAATCAGGGGAAGGAGGGAAGGATAGAATTTGGAACTCAAAGCTTTAAAAAAAACCCTAATGTTAAAAATTGTTTTTACATGTAATGGGGGGAAGGGGGAATAAAATATCATTTTTTCTAAAAAGAAAGAAAATAACATTTATGATGTAAGGTGCCTACTGATACAGTATTTGTGTCATTATACACTGATGTAAAATATATAGTATACTCACTTTAAAAATATGATGATACTAAAATCATAAAAGGCCAGCATGCTTTAGAAATGATTAGTACATGTTATCTCTTAATCACAATGCAAGGAAAATACAAATATGAAGAAGGCTGTTGAAAAGAACACAAGCACAAAACCTAACCTAGAGCCATTTAAAGTTAAATCCAATGTAGTTTAGTGGGTAAAGTGCTAGACTTTAGTCAGGATGATCTATATTCACTCTGCCTCTATCATTCATGATGAGCTATTCCTTGAACCACGTGACTCAGATTCATCAACTGAGGCGGGTTTTAATGCATATCAGTAGAGGGCGTTCCCACTACTGACACATCAAAGAGCCTAAAAGTATTGGTACATATTTTAAATATTTTATGCTTGAAAATTTCAATGAGCTACCATGTGTCTTTTTTTTTTCAAGAAAATCACTTAAAAACCAATTCATTAATCGAAATTCTCCCTGATTTTATTTTCATCTTTTACAAATGACCATGGTCTGTAATGGGAGAAAGCAAGTAGAGAACATGTGTATAATTTTGATGTTATCTAAAAGTTCTTGTCATTGTCAATATTTTTACTTTTAAAGTTGAGTCATATTAATTCATAAAATATTATTGAAAGGAAAAATAATATTATTGTTGCATGTATTATTTAAGCAATTTGATAGGTAGTTAACTGATAGTGAAAAAGCTGAATCCTAGTAACTCATTCCCAATATCATTATTTGATTAGTTCTCCTGTATTTAAAGAGTTAATGTTGCAGGACACAAATCTACAATTCGGTTGTACAAGACTGGAGGCCCTGAGGAGAAACAGGGGTGGCAAAGAGAAAGCAGCCCTGCCTGTAATACCTTCTTAGTGTAGAATACGCTTTCACTTCCTAGGCGTTTGTCTGGCATCTTCAGGTACATGTTTTTGGTCCCAATTTTCCTCAAAAAACCGACTGCCCAGTTACCTGGGGTTCGGTTCCTGGCTGGTACACCCCTCTGTTGTGTTGACAGTAGTTTCTTCTGATGATGCAAATTCTAACCTCCTTAATCAACTTCCTTATAGAAACCGATGTGCCCCTGAGAGGAGAGCAGAGAAGTGACCAGCCTGAAATGGGAAATGTGCAGAATAAGTTTACTGGCAAAGGCAATGGGAAAAAGTCCCGAGGAAAGGAGGCCCACAAGTGCAGAGATCGCGCCTTGAGTGGAGGCACCTCCCAGGGACAGAACTCCAAGCCTTCACCCAGACTCGGAGGGGAAGTCAATGGCCATCTCGAGAGTGACAAAACTGCAGGTGGGAGCGGTGGGGCCAAGGAGGTCTCCAGACCTGGACCGGCTCCCTCTCCTCTACCCCTTCCCGCCGCCACCGCCGCAGACCTGAAAAACCAAGGGAATGAGCTGTTCAAGAACGGGCAGTTTGGGGAGGCAGTGCTTAAATACTCACAGGCTATGGAAAAACTCCAGGGTTTAGGTGAGTTGTCATGTAATTTGACTTTGTTTCGTGGAGTGCCTAACTTCATGACAAACACAGCCTGCAATTGCTGCTAATTTTATTTGCAGGAATCACAGTATAAAAATCTAAGCCCAACCCTTTGGAGTGACAGGAATTTGCCGTCTGTAAATTCCTGTGTAATGAATAATGATGGTATGATCTGATTTATGAGTGATAACTGGCAAGGAATAGGAAGTTACTTGAAACGTTGCATTGAAGGAATCCTGTTTGTATTGATTTACACGTTGTGTGTGATTGCTGATTTTGTGATGGCTGTATCGGGAGTAAAGGGTTGCGGCTGAAAGCTTTGCACTGTCAGCAAAAACTAGTGCTGCAGTGCAACCAGAAGCTACAGGAGTCTTTGAATTCTAAGAAAAAGGGGTTTTGATAATTAATTTAAACTCTATTTATGTATAATTTTAGGAAGTGAAAGTGCCGATGAACTAAGTGTCTTATACTCAAATAGAGCAGCATGTTACCTAAAGGAAGGCAACTGCAGTGGCTGCATTGAAGATTGTAACAGGTAAATTACACCCTTTGAGGTTTGGAGGAGCTTGTTTGATTTCAACATTTTCAATGTATTTTGTTTTTGTTTTTGATCTTTCTTGATAAGGATCTAATTTGGCTAGGAATGTAGCCTACTTGATAGGTAATGAGGAAGCACTCCTTAGTTTTTGAACTAGTAAATGATGGAACAAAAGGGTGGTTTAGTAAACATTAATCTGGAGGTAATGCAAAGGATGAATTGAATAGGGAAGAATCTGGTGACTCGAATACCAGTGAAAAGGCTGTTATTATAGTCAAGATTTGATTTTTGTGAGGCAGTTGGGGTTAGGTGACTTGCCCAGGGTCACATAGCTAGTAAGTGTCCAGTGTGTGAGGCCCAATTTGAACTTAGCTCCTCTTGACTCCAGGGCTGGTGCTCGATCCACTATACCACCTAACTGCCCCTTATAGCTTAGCTTTGAAATAAGGGTGGGTGTGTATATTGTGTATATATAGCGAATCTTGTATCTACTATTTTTGCCTAGATTGCTTACTATTAGAGACTCCTTCCTAGTCTCCCTGTCTTTAGATTCATCCCCATTCAATCTGTCCTGAACACTTCATCCAGATTAATCTTCCCAAGCATCATTTTGATCAAGTACTGTAATAAAAAGAGGGTTTAAAGTCCTTAGGCCTGGGATTGGTTTAGCCTGGTTTAGCTGCTACTGTTGCTACTACCTATCTCACCATTTAACCTGTTTGGCCCAAGTTTTTATATCTGCAAAATTAGGGAGTTTTACTAGATCGACGTGGAGAACGTATGGCCTCGAGGCAGCAGGTTCCCCACCCCGGTACTAGATTATCTTTAAATTTCCCGTCTATTCCCTTCTAAACCTAGTGACTCTAGAATTATGTCATTCACTTGCTCAAAAAACGTCTCATGTGATACAGTCATTTTTTATTATATTTTTATTATAGCTATTTGTGTACATGTTTTCACATCTTTAGATTGTAAGGTTCTGGAGGTCAGTAATACCACATAAACTTTGTGCTCTTTATAATTGTTGGCACTGTAGCTTGTATGAAGTTGAAACTGAAATAAATACAAAAAGATACAAAAGTAGATACAAAAATAAATATTTGTTGAACACGTGATGATAATGTGACTTAAATACCTTAATATAGTAAAGTACCAAATTATATCTTGGAAAGGAGGCTATTTCCCTGAATAACAAATATTGAGTTTTCTTTTACCATTGAATAGTTTCATACCTTGGACCAAGAGGGGGCTTTTTAAGTGCATTAGGGCAGTAAATGTCTGTCCACCTGAAAGAATTAACTTTTACTTCCATAAGATGAATGGTTTACTCTTTTCTCATTGGCAGGATTAGCTCCATTTAAGTGAGTCGGAGAACTTATTACTCAAAAAATACTTCATAATACTTGTAACTAAATTATACAAACTCTTAACTCTTTAATTTTGCCATGATCCCATTTTAAAATTTATAGTTTTGAAAAATTTATTACCAAATAAGTTACTGACTTCTGTTTGACCCATAAACTTCCATTTTTTTTTTACACAAAATTCTTAAGAAAATGAACAATTGGCATTTGTCTCGGTGGAGCAGACAAACAATACAATACCTCTTCTAGAGATCGAGGGACACAAAGCCTTATGTGTTGGAAGGCCAAGAGCCTTCAGTCTCTCAAGCAGCAGTCTATCTTTCTGTTATTGTATAATGCAAGTTCTTATAGGACGTTATTGCTTTTCTTACTACTGCATTTTCCTTGTAATGGCATTGTATCCTGACCTCTGTGCCTAGACTGTCCTTAACAGTCAGGACTTCTGTCTAACAATGAACTTCTTTCATTTACATGGTTTTGGAATGCTATCCTTTACTAGTGAGCACTGCTCAATGTTAGTGAGGTGCCCAGAGGGCATGAAAGATCTAACTTCAAAAGTTAGTGGAGTGTGAGAATTCTTGAATGGTTTTTGGTGTAGGAGGAAATAATCTACTATCTTGGGGTGTAAGATTGGTTCTGGCAGGGAGGGTCCTTAGAAAGAAGCTCTGTCTGAGGGACAAGCGATCTAGCTCAGCTGATTACAATATAATGTCAAAAGGATAGGTTTATATTCTATAATCCACTTTTTCCAAGTGCTTTTTGATAATGGTGACTATTAGCCCCAAGCTAGGAAACCAGTCTGGGATGACCCAGTGTTTATTCTAGAGGATCAGGTATGTATCTTGTTTTGATTTCCTCTTATCTTTAGCGTGGATATTTTTGGGTTGAAGTTCTGTCTTTTTTGGCAAACAAGTAACACTGGAACCATGGAAATCTTTGGCAGCATATCACATCATCATCATCACAGATAACGTTTATAAAGTGCTTACTATGTGCCAGGCACTGTGCTAAGCACTTTACAATTATTATATCATTTAATCGTCACAACAACCCTGGGACATAGGTGCAGTCATTATGCCCATTTTACAGATAAGGAAACTAAAGCAAATAGAGATGAAGTGACTTGCCCAAGGTCAACATAGCTAGTAAGTGTGTGAGGCTGGATTTGAACTCAGGTCTTCCTAATTCTACTTTTATCAAACACCAAGTATACATTGTGCCTTTTGTAGCAAACACCAGGACATAAATAGTCAACCCTGCATTTGACACTGGAGTCATAGAGAAGACATAGGAGTACTCAGATGAGTTATTCTTTTCTCTTTGAATATTCCTCATAAATGTATGTAGTGGTCTCCAGGGTAAGAGACGTATTTAAATAAAGATTCCTTCTTTTTTGTGTGTGTGTGCTGCCTTCTCCTTCCTTCCTCTTTCTTCACAACAGAGGTACTTTCATCTCCCTGAGAGAGATATATATGTTCCATATATAGAGATATCTAGAATGAAGTCTTGGATCCAGGTGAAGATGGAGTACATATTCAGTTCTTTGGAAATCTGGGGCATATTTCTTCTTGTCCACATTTGGTGCAAGGAACAAGAAATCTTTATATACTTTTATGTAGTGGATATCAGGGTTTAATTTTTTTCAATGAACAAAATTCACCTTACATCCCTCCCACTGGAAAATAAAGAAAAGAAAAAACAAAACTCTTGTAACAAGTACGTACAGTCTAGCAAAACAAATTCCTGAATTGATCATGTCAAAAAAAAAAAAGTCTTACTTTGTTTCTTGAGTCCTCTGTCAGGAGATGGGTAGCATGTTTCATCATGAGTCCTCTGGAATCATGATTGGTCAGTTGAGTCGATTAAAGTTCTTAAGTCTTTCAAAGTTGTTTTTATGTTATTGTGTCCATTGTTCACCCAGTTCTGCTTCCTTCATTCTGCATCAGTTCATACAAGTCTTCCCAAGTTTTTTTGAAACTATGCTTTTTATCACCTACTACCTCTAGGAACAAATACAAAATGTTCTATTTAGCATTCAAAGCCTTCCACAACCTAGCCCTCTCCTACCTTTCCTATCTTCTTATACTTTGCTCCCTGACACATATTCCTGGATCCGGTGACACTGGCCTCCTGGCTGTTCCATAAACAAGACACTCCTTCTCTTAGCTCTGGGCATTTTCTCAGGTTGTCCCCCATACTTGGAATGCTGTCCCTCCTGTGCTCTGACTACTGATCTACCTAGCTTCCTTTAAGTCCCAAGTAAAATCCCACTTTCTACAGGAAGTCTTTCTTAACCCTTCTTAATTCTAGTGCTTTCTCTCTTTTAATTATTCTTGTTTATTTTGTATATAGCTTGCTTCATATATATTTGTTTGCATGTAGACTGTAAGCTCTCTGAGGGCAGGGATTGTCTTTCGCGTCTTTTTGTATCTTCAGCCCTTAGTACACTGCCTGGCATATAGCAAGTACTTAAATGTTTATAAAATTGAATTAAATTGAATTAATCATTTCTTACAGCACGATAGTATTCCCTGGTATTCATATACCATAATTTGTTCAGCCATTCCTCAGTTGAGGGATGCTCCCTTAGTTTCCAGTTCTTTTCCACCACAAAAAGAGCTGCTATAAACACTTTTATACTTAAGGGTCCTTTTCCTCTTTTGATTTCTTTGGGTTATAGACCTACTAGTTGTGTCAGTGGGTAAAAGAATGCATATCTGAGCAACTTTTGGGGTATAGTTCCAAATTACTTTCCAGAACAGCTGAACTAGTTCATAGCTTTAGCCACAAGTATATTAACATATCTGCTTTTCCTCAGCCCTTCCAGTATTTGTCATTTTCTTTTTTTTGTCAATTCTGCCAATCTGATGAGTGTGAGGTAGAGCCTCAGAAATGCTTTGATTTGCATTTCCTGATCTCCCTTAATTCTAGTGTCTTCTTCTGTTGATTATCTTCACTTTATATCACCCTATTGCAGTTCTATGTCACTTCTTGCCTGGACTATTATTATGCTAGTTTCCTGACTTGTCTACCTGCCTCTAGTCTCTTCCCTTCTCCAAACTGTCCTTTATGAAGCCGCCAGAATAATCTTCCTAAAGCAGAGGTCTGGCCATGACATTTCTCTTCTTAAAAACCTACAGGAGCTCCTAACTGGCCATAGTTTATGATACATCTAAGGCATTTAAGACCTTCCATGATCTTTTTCCAACCTTCCTTTCCACCTTTCTCTCCTAACACCCTCCTTCACATTTCCTGTGATCCAGCCAAACTAGGTTACTAGCTGTTGCACAGTCTCCTCCTGAGGGCTGTCATCTTCATTTATTTGTACAGGTAGTTCCCTGCACCTGAAATTCATTTCCACCTCATTCTTGCTATTGAAATCTTCTTCCTGTTCCCCAATTGATAAATGGTCAAAGGATATGAAGAGGCAGTTTTCAGATGAAGAAATCAAAGCTATCTACAATCACATGAAGAAGTACTCTAAATTACTGTTGTTTAGAAAAATGCAAATTACAACAACTCTGACATACCACCTCATACTTACCAGATGGGCTAATATCACAAAAAAGGAAAATAATAAATGTAGGAAAAGATGTGGGAAAATTGGGACACTAAGGCACTGTTGGTGGAGTTGTGAACTGATCCAGCCATTCTGAAGAGCAATTTGGAGCTATGCCCAAAGTGCAACCAAACTGTACATACCCTTTGACCTAACAATACCACTATCAGGTCTGTATCCTAAAGAGATCATGAAAAAGGGAAAAGGACCTGCATGTACAAAAATATTTATAGCAGCTCTTTTTGTGGTAACAAAAAATTGGAAATTGAGGTGATGCCCATCACTTGGGGAATAGCTGAACAAGTTGTGGTATATGAATGTAATAGAATACTCTTGTACAATAAGAAATTATGAACAGCAGATCTGAGAAAAACCTGAAAGACTTGTATGAACTGATGCAAAGTGAAATGAGCAGAGCCAGGAAAACATTATACACAGGAACAGCAGCATTGTGTGATGATCATCTATGAATGTCTTAGCTCTTCTCAGCAAAGACAATTACAAAGACTTATGATGGATAATGCTATTCACATCCACATGTTGGAGTATGAATGCAGATCAAAGCTATTTTTCACTTACTTTATTTTTCTTTGTTTTTTTTTCCCTTTTAGTCTGTTTCTTCTTTCACAACTGTGACTATTATGGAAATATGTTTTACATGATTGCACATATATAACCTATATCAAATTGTTTACCATCTCACAGAGGGGGGAGGGAAGAGAAAGGGGAAAGAGGGAGGGAGAATAATTAAGAACTCAAAATCTTATAAAATGAATGCTAAAAATTGTCTTTCCATATAGTTGGAAAAAAATAAAATACTATTAAAAAAAAAGAAATCTTCCTTCAAGGCCCAATGCAGGTGCCTATTCTGTGACTCATTTCCTGATCCATTCCACATCTCCACTCCCATAGGTGAAAGGGTCTCTTCCTCTGCAAATTTTCCTAAAGATTTTTGAATGTGTCTTTTGCTCCTATCATATTCTATCTTATACTATTTGTGTACAAATCATCTCCTCATAGTAGACTGTAAGCTCCTTGAATGGTTATTGGTTTAGGAGGAGATAATCTACTATCTTGGGTTGTAAGATTGGTTCAGGCAGGGAGGTGCTGAGAAAGAAGCTCTGTCTGAAGGGCAAGAGATCTAACTCAGCTGATTAGAGTAAAATGTCAAAAGGATAGCTTTATGTATTCTATAATCCATCTTTCCAAATGCTTTTTGATAATAGTGACTCTAAGCCCCAAACTAGGAAAACAGTCCAGGATGACCCAGTGTTTATTCTGGAGGATCAGGTATGTGTCTTGGTTTGATTTCATCTTGTCTTTAGTCTGGATGCTTTTGAGTTGAAGGTATGTCTTTTTTGGCAAATGGGTGACACTGGAACCGTGGAAATCTTTGGCAGCATATCACATTATCATTATCACAGATAACACTTATAAAGTACTTACTATGTGCCAGGCAGTAAGCTAAGCACTTTACAATTATTATATCATTTAATTGTCACAACGACTCTGGGACATAGATGCAGTCATTATCCCCATTTTACAGATAAGGAAACTAAAGCAAATATGGAGTTAAGTGACTTGCCCAAGGTCACATGAACACCTCCCTAAGCTAGGTGGTGTTCAGTGTCCACCATCAGTCGCTCCTTTCACCTTCTTTTCCCCAGTCATCTCTTCTTACCCCCTCAGTTGACCTGGAGCTTTAGAAAAGCTTTAGCTATATTCAAATACATAAATGAACAGTTCTTTTATTCATTTGACAAGAAGCTGTGATGGAGCACTCATTATGTACCAGACACAGTATGTATGTTATGTGCTGGGATGCATTAACAAAAAATAAAATAGTCTTTCTCTTCAAGAACCTTACAGTCTTTTCTCCACCATGATTTAGACGCGTATAGCCTTCTTCATGACCACCTTTAGGGTCTGACTCTACACTCTTCTGCTGGAGAGAGGCTTCTCAGAATTCCCTCCTGCCTCTCTGGCGAACCTCTTCCAGGCCTATTATTTATTCAGTTTGTGGGTATGTTTCTTTATACTTGTTAACTTCTTGCCTTGTAATTTTTATGACTGTCCTAGTCTTCTTTGTGATGGAGCATTTATTTGGAACTCTTTAATCCAATTGTGTCTTATTGTGTATTGTAGCTTACAGGTTTACCTGGGCACGTATCTTGTCTACTTAGGAGATTGTAAACTCCATGAAAGCTGAATTCTGTATCTCCCTCATATGCAGTACAATGCCTTAGGGGCTTATAACTGTTGGTCTGTGTTGTTCATTTCCTTCCTGCTCTCCATTGAATGCTGACCGTAGGCACAGTTGATTTCCAAGACTGAGGCAAAGTGCCAGACTGGGGGATTGCATTTGGTCAAAGGGACAAAACTGACAAATGTGAAACAATGAAAGAGTAAATGAAATGGCAAAGTGTGTGGTTTTGAATTTGCTTCTAAATAATATCTTTGTAAATTCCATTTTGTGTTTAGCCATTAATGTCCTGTTCTGACTTAGCTCTTCTGCTATGTCATCGGGCCACTGAGAGGAAATGGTAGTCACATGCTCTTTGGAGAACACATAATTCTACATTGTATAATCACTCTGAATTTCATGTTTGAAAATTAAAAATATTTTAACTTACATTTTGTAATTTTTCCTTTTCATTTAGGGCCCTGGAACTTCAACCATTTTCTATAAAACCTCTCTTGAGACGAGCAGTAGCATATGAAACCGTGGAGCAGTATCGAAAAGCATATGTAGATTATAAAACAATATTGCAGATAGACAACAGAATACAGGCAGCAAATGATAGCATTAACAGGTAAGCTAATTTTTGTTCTTTGCAGAATGGCTAGTATATTTGTAATTATTGTTATTATTATTTAATTGCTTTTAATTGATTCTCCAAGCTAGATTTCACAGAATTTTAGATGTAACAGTCTTTCAAGGAAAGTAAAATAATTTTATGATTGCTGAGAGTAGTTGAAAACATAGTAATATTACTATTACTACTCCAACTTCTTTTTTCTACATTAGTAAAAATCAAAGTCTTGGCCTGGGACTTGGTTACTGACTTTCTTTTAATCTCTTTTAATTTACTTTCCATTTCTGCCATCTTCATTGATCCAGATTTTGAAATCCATTTCAAAAGTTAAGTCACTGGTGCATCTTTCTTTTTTAGTGGGGAGGGGACACCAAAGAATACATCTCTTTTCTGACTAAATCCTATATGGATATAATCATGAATGCCTTTAAACATTCCTGTGGTTTCTCATCTATGTTAATATTTTTTCTCTTTAATGTCTAAAAATCTCACAAATCTTCCCACAGTGACATGAAAGTAGTTATACTATTAGTCAAGTTAATAAGCATTTATTAAATGCCTACTATGTCCCACAAAGAAAGGCAAAAGTACTGTCCCTGCCTCAAGGAACTCAAAGCATTATGGGAAAGACAATATGCAAACAACTATAAACATATAAGATGCACATACCGAGTGAATTAGAGATTATTTCAGAGGAGAAACTAGCATTAAGAAGGGCTAGGAAAGCTTCTTGTAGAAGGACTTGAACTGAGCCCTGAAGAAAGCCAGGGAAGGGAAAAGGTGTAGATGAGGAGGGGAAAGGTTGCAGGTAGTGGAGACAGTCAGTCACAAGGAAATTGGGAGAGGGAGGATCCTATGGAAGGAACTGCAGGAAGGCCAGTGTCACTGGGTCACATGATACATGGAGAGAAGTAAAGGGTAAGCAGACTGCAAAGGTAGAAAGGGGCCAGGTTTGAAGGGCTTTAAAAGCCAATGGGTATTAGCATCCACTGAATGAGAAAATATAGGATGACAGAGATGTGTTAGGAATTCAGTAACACTTTAAAATTAACTTCCATTTTAGTGATCACAATAGCATCTTTATGCATTTGAAAAAATAGTAATATATGTGAGATATTATTTACTCAGTGTACACCAGGTGTGCTTGCTCATTTATTATCAATCCATCAAACAGTAAAAATTTATTAAGCATTTACTGTGTGCCAGGCACTGTGTTAAGCACTATATTGAATCATACTGCATATTCAGTTGTAGCTAAATAAAGATCAAATTTACTTCGCTTGGTATGCATATGTGGACCCCTTACAATACTTACTTGGTCCACGAGTTGGGAATCACTGACCTAAATTATACAACATAGTTAGGAAAGTGAGAATAACCAGATAAGCCTGATTGGATCAGCATCACTAGTATTCCTGGGAATAGATTCATATCTCTAGTCAAAACACTGAATCTTCAGCTTTATTTGCTGTGGCAATAGAAAAGGTATTCATGATTTGCTACTCTCCTGGTACCACATCTGCTACTACAAGTATACATGTTTCTCTTCAGAGTTTAATGTATTTATGCCCACACGACTCTGAGTTTTATGGATTTATGATTTGTAAATGACACTTAGCTGGGATTAGTAGCAGTTCCTAATGGTGAAATAGTAAAGAATGTGAATATTTATTTAATAACACATCTATATTCCCGAGGGAAAATGGACTGTGTAGTTTTTTGTTTGTTTTTTAATGTGGTATTCTGGCTCGGCCTTGTAAGATTGTTTGGAATGAAAATGATAATATGATCATTTTGTGATATTTCAAATTCTGTCTTTGAGGGATGGTGTCCGGATCTGTGATTTTACCCACATAGGGAACTCCTAGTGTACAAACTCTCTACCCATGTGCATCAACAGCTTCTCCATGAGTTGTGATCTTAGAGCACTGAGATGTTATGTGATTTGTCCAAGGTCACACAAACCATATGTGACAAAGTCAAGATCTGAACTCAGATGTTCCCAATTCCAATATCAACTCCGTATCCAGGCTACCACAATTTCCTGACCTTATTTAGAATACTGTTCAATTCAGTAGGTATTCACTGAGTGCCTAGTATGTGCCATATTATATACCCGACTGTGGAATATATAAGAGAAGTCTGTGACTTAATCCCTACTTACAAGGAGTTTACAAGTTAATTGAGCAGATATTTTAAATGCATTTAATAATTTAGGGAAAATACAGGATACAATGTCCTCAGGTACCAAAATGTGGTCTATAGGGGAAGAGATCATTTTGGGTCAGAGTTGTTGAAAAAGGTTTCATAGAGGAGATAGTCCCTTAAAGGATGGCCAGGAATTGTGTAGTTGGAGAGGAGCATAGAAGGACTTCTAGGCAGGGGGAGCATAAGTAAAAATATAGAGGTGGGGGGATGAGTACTAGATGTTTGAAGGACAGGCTGGAGACTAATGTTAAGTCATAGGAAATACATCATATCAGTAAGAGAAGGCCAACTTATGGATGTCTTTGAATGCCGTAACACTAAGTTTAGACTCATTCTATTGTCGGCTGTTGGGAAAAGCACTGACCGGGGAGGCCAGAGACCTGATTCTAGGCCTTGCTGTTACTCCCTTTGCTATGCGATCTTGGGGTTTGTGATGTTTGTTTCTTCCTCTGATAAGGCAGAAGGATAGGTTTGGATGACCCTGAAGGTCTTCTCCAGGTCTGTCGATTTTCCAGTAGAGGGCAGATTAGTTGCCACTACCACACCTGATACTTACTTCTCCAAAGTTTTTATTTAGGGTGGACCCATTGCCAGTTATAACATTCCATGCTCCACTCTATTCTGGGTCTTTAGCTATACCTAGTTGCTAATGATCCTCAGATCTGGGGTAAATAAAAAATAGCTTCTCCTTATAAAAAGTGGTTAGGGTACTTATTTATTTAGCTTTTTCAGGTTAAAAAGTGCCTTACAACAGCTCTAGGAAGAGGGTAGGGCTAAAAATTATTAGCCCTCTTTTAAAGAAGAGGAAGTTGAATCTTGGGAGATGGTGACAGAGATGGTAAGTGACTTGTCCATGGTCATGTGGTTAATAAGAGTCAGAACTGGGATTAAAATTGAGTTGTCCTAGGCTAACACTCACTTCTTCCAACATACCACACTACCAAGTTCTGAAGGAGGAGAGAGACATGAGAAAAGTGGTGTTTTGGATTTTGTCAGGCGGTGATGGGCAGGATGGATTAGATGGGGGGTATACAGAGTCAACTTTCAATATCTCTACATTTTCCTCCAATATTTATATATTGATGAGGGTCCCCCTTTTAAAAAAATTTCCATTTTACTTACTGTTTAGGAAATCCTGAAGGCTTTATTCTCTTTGTGGCTATATAATTTTTGTAATCCTGTTAGAGGACTTGTCCAGCTTGTCTATATATAAAGGTGGAAGTATATATATGCCCAATTACAGATGAAATTATTTTTTAACCTTAATATCTATTTATTAATTCCATAATTGCTTGGGTTTTTTTTGCTATAATAAATTTCAATTAGGGAAAACTGAACATCAGTAGCCTTATTTTAAAGCAAAAGACATGCTCATTTAATTTTTGTCCTCTTTTAACCATATTCCTCTCTTCCTCTCTAGGCATCTCTTATGTTTTTAGATTTCCGTGCATATAGGTATTTCCCTGGCAACACATCACCTTTTTTCAGCTGCTTCTTCCTTCTTCTCTGCTGGTAATTCATTTTTTCGCTTGCGAATTCTTTCTCTAAATCTCCTCTTCCATCTGCAATTTGAGATGGTTCTTCCTTTATTTTCCACACTGAAGTGCATGTGTAAACACAAATAAATACAAGACCTCTGATACAGAGACTGACTTGAAGCTGACAGTGAATCCCACTAATTCTCAATAAATCACATTAGTTTCAGGTGAGCAGCAAGTATTGGTACTAAAATATGGTTAGAAATGCTTTATTCTAAAACTGGGTACCATTCTGTTTTGTAATCTTAAATGGGAGGTCTTCCAGTTTACTTGAAATAAGCCCAAAGATCATGATTTTTAAAAGTATGTTAGTATTTTTCTTATAGTCACTGGTAAATGCCAAAAGCAAAGTATGTTATAGAGTAGTTGGTTGTAATATGTCATTCTCTATTCTGTGTGCCTTGTAAATGTATAAATAATATAGCTGGAATAATTTGGGGGATTAAAAATACAAGGTAAGAATATCATTAACTATCAAAATGTTTTAAGAGGCAGTGAATATTATGTAACATTTATCCCTCATAACAGTTTTGTTATATTAAACCACTCACTATACAATTAGGATTTAAAACTGTTGGTGTTGATTTGGTTATTTTTAAAAATAATAACTTGGCTAATTTATATAATAACTAAATGTTGAAGAAAAACTTCCCCCAGGTCTACTAAATGCCAGTTTTACAATTCACCTCTTAAGAAGTACACTTTTGAATGTGCCTGTGGCCAAATCAGTAATATGTTAGTGAGAAAATATTTTTCTTTTAATAAAAATTATATGAATTTTATTTAATAGTTTAGAGCTCACTGCAACATTTTGTGTTTCTGAAGCCTCTTTAGTCTAATGTGTACTTAGATGGCAAGTGGCTGAAAATAGCTCAGCTTTATATGTTTTGCCCAAAGGAACATATCAAATGGCATCATAAGCTTACAAAATATTTGTCAGTTTTTCTGTGGGGTAAAGTCTTATGTACTATTACAGAAGCAAATTATATGGTCAATGAAAACAACTTTTTTCTCTCTCTCTCTTTTTTTTTTTAAGAATAACAAGAACTTTAATAGATCAAGATGGCCCAACTTGGAGGGAAAAACTATCACCAATTCCAGCTGTTCCCTTCTCAGTTCAGTTACATAGATTAGATGGAGGAAGTGCTGCAGTGCAGCCGACACAGGACGAAACTACTGAGTCTGGACACCATCAAAAATCACAGGTCACAGGTATGTAAATCATGTGTCATTTTAGGACCTCATGCATCCCTCAGTGCAAGGCCTTGTTCTAGGAGGAAGCCACAACTCATTTCATTGAAGTACTGTTCTTTGCTATATTCATGGTGTTACATAAATCCAAAATCAGTCTTTGTACGAGGGGCAACCAGAGGAATGGAAGGTTTTTTTAAAAAAAATTATGCGTATCATAGTATCTATATCTACATGATCATTTAATTATCATCCTTCAAATCAGTCCCCTTAGGAGGCTGAACAGTGATGTCGGGCAAAACATTTTTGGAATTCATAAAAATAATAACTAGCATGTGTAGGGTATTTTTAGGTGTGCAGAGCACATTACATCTGTTATCTCATTTGATATACACAACAACCCTGTGGAAACTGGGCCTGAAAAAGCTTGAATGCCAGCTCAGGATCACTCAGCTAATAGGTGTCTAAGATGAGATTCAAACCCAAGACCTCCCTGATCTGAGTCCAGTGCCCCATCACCTCTGCCACTTAGCGGCACATTTTTGGAGCTGCCTTCAGGGCCAATTTCCTGATCCCTAGGTGGTGGCAGTGTTTTGAGACCCTTCACCATTCTGGTCATCTCCCTGCATGTGGTCTCAAGCTTGGCATTGTCCCTTCCACATTTTGGCACCCCGAGTTAGACATAATCCGCCAGGTGTGTCCCAACCAGGGCACGGCACAGCAGAATTCCTCTCTTCTTTAATGTTGCCTTCTCTTATTGCAGCCCAAGTTTACATGAGCACTTTTGACTCTGACATCATCTTATTGACTCAGTGGGTTTTCCATTCATTAGATCTCCTAGGTCCTTTTTGACGTGAATTACTTCTTCTCCACGACCACTTTTGTCTCCTATGTCCCTCGTCCTGGCCCTGTACAGCTGATTTTTGGAACTCAAGGATAGAATATTCAATCCAAGGGGCATGTTGTTAGCGTCCAAATAGCCGTTCCAGATTCTCTTGATCTTTTTTGGATCCCAGTACTGTCACCCACTCTGTTAGGTGTCACCCATCCCATCTTTTTGTCATTTGTGAATTTAATAAGCTTGATATTTGTGCTTTCATACCTGTGAACTCCGTTAAAAGCTCGAAGAGACAGAATCTCAGTGTCTTCAAGACTCATGTTGATCTCTTAGTTATCACTTTATGGGTCCAGTTAGTGAACTTCTTCCAAAATCACCTTACTATGGGTTCAAGTGATCTTTGTTAGTTTGTTTGTTTTGGCCTTTGTATCCCTAGAGCCTGCCCAGCACAGTGTCTGACATTGGAATAAATGCTTGTTGAGCTGAATCACTCTACTTTGTCGACAAGTACATCAAAATGCAAAGAATAGAAAGAAAGAAAAAAGAAGGCCATTATAACAATTCTTAAAATACCCAGAAGAAAACAGAAGGCAGTTCAGAAGGAAGCAAAGATAAGCAGGACAGTTTTGAAAGTAATATGTGGAATTTATCATAAGAACTAAGCAGTATGAAATGGAGATTTGTGCTTTGATATAGAATTCCCTTTTTGTGTTCTATTATGTGTGAAAATTCTCTTTTTTTGGTGTTTAAGTTCAGCACAAAGTGTTTTTAAAATAATTACTAATATATCATGAAAGATTGTCAGATGTCTTGCTGAAGTCCAAATATACCATTGTCTGTGGCTTTCCCTTGATTTTCTAGTCTAATAACCCTTTCAGAAACAGAAACGTGAGGGTAACATGGCATGACTTGTTCTCATGGGACCCATTTTGGCTGTTTGTGATCACCTTCTCCCTTTCTACACAAACCTTCCTTTTAATAATCATATTTACCAGGAATCAACATTACCCTCATTGGTCTATAGTCTGAAGTATCTACCTTCTTCCCCTTTTTGGAAATCAAGGCAATATTTTCCTTTTTTCAGTCATGTTTCCCACCACCTTAAACCACTCAATCATAGGTGGTTCACCACTCCTATCTGTATGTGCTTTCTGGGGTGTGGGAGGGATGTAGTTGATCTGGGCCTGGTGACTTGAACTCATTTCATGCAGCTTAGTACCATCTTACTCGCCTTCCTTATTGGAGTTCAGTCCTGTTAACTTTTTGTGGTGGTTGTTACTACTGTGTCCTCAGTCTAAATATAATTCTTTGGTAGAAAAACCTGGGAAAAAAAAATCAAAGTTACAAGGCATACAAAAATCAGGCTAATTACTTCATAGCCAGAATTTTTTTTTACCCAAAGTACAGTTATCCAGCTTGATCTTATCAAACTTGATTTAACAAATTTGGTTCCAGATTACTCTTGGCTATTTCCAAAATCAAGGGATAAAGATTTGCTGCTATCAAGGATAGACAAAAGAATGTATAGGTGCCTACTATGTGCTAGACACTGTTGTAATATTTTACAAAAATTATCTCATTTGATCTTAGGTGCTATTATTATCCTATGCTATTATTATTTTACAGATGAGGAAACTGAGGGAGAGGTTAAGTAGAATGCCATGTACAGGGATCAGCAAGTTGGCCAAGTTAGTCAGAATGTAAAATGAGTCTGGATATATGGGTTAGAGCCTTATCTGCCAAGCAAAGTTATTTGTACTTTATCCTAGTGACAGTAGGAAGCAGCAGACAGTTGGAAATGCTGGACTGGAGCTCGAGAGAGAGAAGACATGGATATGTACAATGGGGAGTCCTCTGCTAGAGGTCATTAAGTCTACGGGAGTTGATGAGATCACCAAAACAGAAGGCCCAAGACAAGAAGCCATGTGTAGGGAACAGAATGTAGATAACCCAGCGGAGAATTAAGGAGTAGTCAGACAAGCAGATGGAAAACCAGGAGAAGGCAGCATCTGGAAAATCCCAGGAAGAAAGAGTGTGCACACAGAGGAAGAGGTCCGCAGTGTCAGGTGTGGCAAGAGGTATCAAGGAGGGTCAGGATTAATAAAAGGCCATTGGATAGATTAATCAAAAACTCATTAACAACTTTGGAAAGAAGAGTTTCATTCAAGTGGCAGGACTGGAAACTGGATAGCTAGGGCTTTAAAAGTGAGTATATAGATAATTTTCCCTAGGAGTTTGGCTATGACAAGAAGCTTGAGATAATGGCAGTGTCTAGTGAAAGATATTTTTTTTTTGGTTGGAAGAGACTTGGGCTTAGTAGAAGAAGGAGGCAATAGATAAAGTGAGATTTAAGATGAGGAGAGAGGGAGAAAAGGGAAAAAAGGGAGGGAGGGAAGGAGGAAGAGAAAGAGAGAGAAAGCGCAAGTTCTCAATGAATGATCTCAGTAAAGTGTGAGGGTGTGAGATGTGGTCCTTGAAGAGCATTTTGAAATGCATTGAGCCAGGGCCCTTTTGTACTGGAGGAAAAAGAAATGGATCCCTGCATCAAAAACATCTGAACCACTGTTTCTGAACCACCATTTCTAGAAGGATAGGGACTGAACCTATGATGTCATTGGGACAGAGAACTCCTCCCTGCTAAAGAAACTCTACCTATGCAGATCCCCACCTTCTTTGTAATTTACTGTCTTACAGAGCATCCTAGAGCACTGGGGTTTCAAGTGACCTGTCTGGGGGTCACACAACAGGTATACGTCAGAACCCAGGTCTCCCTGACATGGAGGCCAGCTCTCTGGCTACCACACTATATTGCCTTTCATTTCTAGTAGCTATGCCAAATATATAGTAGAATGTTAAAATTATTTTTGTTCTTTTTTAAAATCTAGGTTTTTTTTTTTAAAACACATTTTAAGTTTGTGGGATCTTCATGAATTCTAATTTTTAAACTTTTAAAATTTTAATAATTTGGATTGTAGGTATGATAGATATGATTTTTTTTTAATCTTTCTGGTAATGAGTAGTGAATGTTCTTCTTGTAGTAGTTGTACCCTTCAGTTCTCTGGCCCCAGGAAGCAAATTACCGTTTTATTTATAGCAACTATTTTAAAATTTTGTGACAGGTTCTGAAAAAAGAGTACCTTGTACATGAAAGGTAATGTAATTGTCCTAAATTTTAATAATTCAGGTTGTAGGTAAGATAGACAATCTGTGAATGACATTTAAAATTAAACTTATTAAAGTTTCCTAGTCCTCAAGAACTTGGTTAAGGCCCTGTATTTGAGCATCATCTTGACACTGCACCAGATGGTGTAGGGAGATGTTACAGAGCATGGTCGAAACAATTGCTATGACCTAGGGGTATTGCGTTAACAACCATGTCTGGTATGCATCACTGACCTTTTCCAGACCTCTCAATGTTTTCTCTGCCTCTGTCACCCTGTGGCGACTTAGACCTCCCTAAATTAAGTTGTACAAACATACCAAGTGAATTTTAAAGTCCACCCTGGTACTTAATCTTAAGAACTCATGCTAGTCTTAACTGCACAATTACTGTACTTTATCATATCCAGTATTTTTTTTTTCCCGTGTAACATTGATACTCACAAGAAGAGAGCACCAGCATTTTGGTTAACTTGAAGTAGGTTTGTAAACGTTTCTACCTTAGAGCCACCAGTATGAAAAGATTCCCTTTTTCCTCCCACAAAGGTAAAAAACATGAAGACATGTTTGCAACCCTTAAGGAAGAAGGAAATGAATTTGTAAAGAAAGGAAAATATAAAGAAGCTCTTGACAAATACAGTGAATGTTTGGAGATAAATCACAGCGAATGTGTCATCTACACAAACAGGTAAATTTGGGTCTGACCCATCACCTTGGACAGGATTTTTACTGGGTTAATGCTGACAGCAGATCCCTGTGGACGAAGTTGCCATTATTATTTTTTGTGACTTTGGGTTTAATAACAAGTTCAGTTGTTTTATTCCTATCCAACTCTTCCTGACCCCATTTGGAGTTTTCTTGGCAAAGATACTGGAGTGGTTTGCCATTTCCCTCTCCAGCTCATTTTACAAATGAGGAAACTGAGGCAAACAGGGTTAAAGTATGTGAGGCCAGATTTGAACTCAGGTCTTCCTGATGTCAAGAATCCACTGCACTGCCTAGCTGCTTCTGTTTAATAATATAAGTTGTTCTGACTCAGTGTTTCTCCTTTGGGAGTCACATAGCTTCTAGGGGTTGTTTATCAGGTTCACAAAAATTATTGCTGTTTCATAGAGTAATTCTTCTATGGTCATCTTTCATATCTCTCTCTAGTTCTGTTCACTCTAGATGTGTCCTAGATGAGGCAGAGCCCATTCATTGAGTTTTCTAAGAAGCAAAGTCATGGCAGCTAAAATTGTCATGGAGTGACACAGAGAATTTTTTGCTTCCCCAAGCCTTTTCAGATGAGTTCTTCAGATGTAACCGTTCACTGTGTCTGTGTTTTCTTTTTCATCTGTTGACAAGCCAGTAGGCCTCATTATTCAATGACTATGAAAAAGTAAAGTTTCTAACAATGTGCCAGCAGCTCCCATTGCAGAAGCCTCAGGTCACTGACTTTTGGCTTCCGTTTAGCATTCGTGGTTGTGAAGTGTGAAGATGTTTGAGTCACTGCCTTTTATGATGCTATGTTCCCTACCTTGTTATACTAGGGCCCTTTGTTACTTGAAGTTATGCCAGTTTGAAGAGGCAAAACAGGACTGTGACCGAGCTCTTGAGATAGAAGAGGCTAATGTCAAAGCTTTCTATAGGAGAGGCCTTGCTCACAAAGGACTCAAGGTAAGAAACAGGGGAGGATATGTGTTAGGAGACAGTGTGGCATGGTGGAGAGAGTCGAAGGCCCTGGGTTAGAATCCTGGCCCTACTCTTTGCTGCCGTCTCTGTGATCTTTGGAGAGCTGTGGAATTTCCCTCAGCTTTAACTTTCTCTTCTGTAGCATGTGGAAGTCAGATGAGATGACATCTGAAGTCCTTTCCAGCTCCAAATTTATGATCCCATGAATATCCAAACAGAATTATTTCAAAACAAATCAAGTGGCTTCCATGAACAAAAACATGGGAAAGATGAAATAACGTAATTTCTAACAGAGGTGAAAAAGAATTAAATTGTCAGGACCAACAAGCATTTTATTAAGTGTCTACTCTACGCATTGGGGATATAAAAGGGGAGAAAGAAGGAAGGGAGAGAGAAAGGAGAATTTACCTTCTGTTTACGAGATAAACATGTACATATGTAGGTACATAAATATATACATATATATGTGTGTGTGTGTGTGTGTGTGTGTGTGTGTGTGTACAAAATAAATATAAGGTAACATGATAGGGAAAGTACCAGCAGCATGGAGAATCAGGAAATGCTTAAAGCCTTGAAGGCAACTAAAGCCGCTGAGACCTGGAAATTCCAGGCATGGGGGACAGCTAGTGCAGAGACATGGAGAGGGAAATGGAGAGTCATGTAGAAAGGATATGAGAAGGCCAGTTTGACTGGCCATAGAGTTCGCGAAGGGCAGTCATGTACAATCAGGTTGGAAGGGTCATTTTAGGCCAAATCATAAAGCGCTCTGATTACCAAACATAGAAGTTTATATTTAATCCTAGTGATAAAAGAATCTATTACAGTTTACTATGAATTATAAATCCAGAGACCTTGAGTCTACTTCTGCCTCCATATTAACTAGCTTTGGGACCTTGAACTAGGCAGTTTGACATCTCTGTGCTTTATCTATGTAATGGCAGATTTGGATTTTAATGGTCAGTGCCTTCTAACTCTAATATCCTGTGATTTTACACATAGATTTTAGTTTATTATGCTGAGTTAATTCTTATCATACTTAAAGTAAACACAACTAACAAGGGTCAGCAAACTGTTACTGATGACAACCAATATTACTAAGTAATTTCCATAGGTGCCACTAGTATGACATGAGGTTAAAAGAGAGAGACAGACACAGAGACAGAGACACACAGAGAGAGATCGAAGAGGAGAAAGAAGAGATTGGAAAAGGTCTCTCTTTGGTAGAGAGAGCAACATGAGCCCATCTAAGGCTCTAAGTGGAATGACCGACATAGTTGGGCATATGTTGCTATTTGATGCTGGAAAGGTGAGGTAACAAGTTTGTAGCCCATGCTAAAGAAACATTTAACTTAATGGAAAGATGGATTTTTGTTTTATATTATATTTTTTTCCTTTGCATTCACTCTGTGTGGAAATTGTGATATTAAAATATATCTCCCTAAAAATGGAAGACTGTTATATAACAAACAAAAACTTAGGAATATATCAAAAGATATGTCTTGATGATAGTTCTATTTCAAAATCATTTAAATTGACATTGTTCTCAGAAATTACATTTGCAGAAATTATATGAATTCTATGAAACTGACAACTCACATCTTCAGAGTCTGCCACAGAAAGTTTGTGTTTAATGGAGTTTCTCAATACTCTATTCAACTCCAATACTTCAATACAAACTGTGGCTTTCAGTGACTTGGCTCTTGCCACTTTTTTTTTTTTTTAACAAATTTCTACCTGAAGGTCTGAGTGACCTTTCTGCTCTTTGTTTTCTGAATGCCAATCACTATATGCATTTGCTTATTTTAAATGATTTGGCATAGCAGAGCTATTTGGAACAAATATGGGCATGAGGACTGGTTTAAGTTTCAATTGAAACTTCGGTTTCCTTTTTGTTTTCTTCTAAAAATTGCCCATCACCCTTCTTTAAGAATCCTTCACTATGGTCGTGGCTACTGATTTGTATAAATAAAAATCTGACTTTGGTTAAGCTCTCAACAATTGTTTCTGTCCAGGGCAGAATAATAATCTGAATTTAGAGACTCCAAGATAATAGGGAAGGTAGAACTAAGTTTTTGCTTTCATTGTGAGAATCGTGTATAGGTTTTGGTAAGCACAATAGTGAAAATATACTTGGGCAGGTTATAATAATAGAGGTAAACCACCCAAGATGGGAAATTTGCAGCGAGGGCTTACATTAGGTTGGGCTCTCACCAGAGCTTAGATTTGGTATACTTTTTAAAGGCAGGCATAAAAAGGGCCAGGAGAGGGTACAATTAGCAGTGAACAATGGGAAAAGTAAATAATCTCTAGTCTTGTTCCTGCTCTAACCTTTAACCGCATACTTTGTCACCATTGGGAATACGCCTCCTTACTAACATGGATGAATGTTCAGGTACAAAGATACCTTTTAAACATATTATTCACATTAATCAGAGGCAGCATGGCTTAGTGGATAGAAAGATAGCTTTGGAGGCAGGAAAACCTGGATTTTAGTTTTGCTTCTGACACATACTGGAGCTCTGTGACTGACACATAGACAAGTCTCATTGCCCCAAAGTGATTCTGTCAAATTCTAAGTTACTGTGGAATTGCTGCCTGTATCTGACCTGTATCCATGGAGCCAGTTACCATAGCTACAGTTCCCAGGACTGAAAAAAAGCACAGATATGAACAAAAAAATAACTTCTATAATGATTTTAAATGCTAAGTGAAGATTTACCTGTGTGTTTGTAGGGAGGGTTTGAGGGTAAAGGGGAGGGGTAGCTTTAGAAAAAGAGGCACTTATCTGTTTTGTTAGCTGAAGATGACACAAATTGCATGTTTGGTTTCTGCAGGGAAGGCCATTGCTTGAGGGCACTTGAAGAACAGAAATTTGTACTCTCTTAGGATGAATGACTATATATTGTCTTGTTATTCTTTTCTTAATTTTTTATATCATGGGACCATAATGTATTTTTCTGGTTTGACTTCTTATATTCTATCTGCTTAATTTATGGGCTAGAGTGTAACAATAGTGTCTGGGCTACATGAATTTTACTTCAATAACTTCATCTTTTTAGAATTCAAATTCACTTTCTCATAATGGATGTAAATGTGTAAATGTCTTGGGTGCTCTAACTTTGGTGTCAAGATTTAGTTGTAGGTGATTTACCTCCTTGACACCAGTTCAATACTTAATTTCCCAAATGGACTGCCCTGTCTCATCCAGTAGACTTAATAATTTTTCCTGGTCCAAGAACATATGGGCCAGTTCCTCAGAAGCAGGAGATACAGGAACATTTGCCTTTTTTTTTTTTTTAGCAAGATAAAAAAGCATCTAAACAGTGACTTATTACAAAATAATTATTGCTGTTTTAGCTTTTAGATTTACAATGTCCCAAAAGTCTTAAGCTTAAAACTGTGATAAGACTTTTGGGACACTGTGTGTGTGTGTATTACAAATATAATTTCTGAAAACAATATCATTTTAAAAGATCTTTAAATATACATTTACATATTTATGTCCATGAAGAGAAGGGAA
>NW_020948739.1:6149200-6356170 GCF_900497805.2 Vombatus ursinus
ATCTTTAAATATACATTTACATATTTATGTCCATGAAGAGAAGGGAATTTGAATTCTAAAAAGATGCAGCCTTTGAAGTTATTGAAGTTAAATTCAAGTAGCTCAAGCAGTATTGTTATATTGTTACATTATAGCCTATTAATTAAGCACTAGATAGAATTTAAAGAGTCAAACCAGAAAAATGCATATAAATACATATGTACATGCACACATATACACATATATGGGGTATACATATAAAAAATACAGAATGTGAAAAAACTATATGAAAATGGCTTGCATTTGTATCATGCTGTTTTTTTAAGCATATTTCTATGAAATTGCCTGCAAGTAGTATCATGGCTTTTATACATCTTTATTTGAGCTCTGAGAGATTTCATAAAGCAAATCTGTTTGTATTATAAACACACACAATTCACTACCAGGTTGCCCCACACACCTGAATTTATGAGTCCTTTGAAGTGGAAGATTTACGGCCTGGGGAGCTGGGACAAGGACAGGCCTCTGAACCTCCCACTTACATGCATAAAACTGAATATTACACACAGTTTTCTGACCCATGCCAGTTTTTACGTGATTTATGAGAAGTATTTCTTCTTCCCTCCCTCCCCCACTCTGACTTTCAGAATTACCAGGAAAGTTTTAATGATCTCGACAAAGTTCTCCTCCTAGACCCAAATGTTTCTGAAGCAAAGAAAGAACTAAAAGAGATAACCATATTTCTTAGTAACAAGGATGACACACCACTACCCAGTCAAGAAAAGGAAAGAAGGAAAATAGAAATTGAAGAGGTATTACAGTCGTAAAAGTACCTTTGTGATCATAAAAAAATGTGGTTTGGGGTGGGGGTGGGGGTGGGGGAAGGGGAAGGTAATGGTTTCCTCCCAGGCTGAGCTGGGAGGCCCCAGCCTGAACTAATTCACATAGCCCTCCTGATGGTCTTGGAAGCAGACTTGGGATAAACCTAGGTCAGCTCAGACCCCTTTGAAGCTTAACTCTGAATTCCTCAGCCCTACATCCCAGCACCTGAAGTTCTGGAGCTACTTTAGCTAACCTAAAATTCTATTGCTGCAGTTTAGTCCTTTCTAGTCTTGATCTGTCCTTAGTGAAGCATGTGGCAGGAGCAGTGGTCTTTATAGAAATGAGAAGGATGGGAGGGGGGAGGGTCCCTCAGCATCCCTCACCTCTGTCCCCACGTACGCCTCCCACCAGCCACTTGGAAAGCTCCTGCAGGAGCCTCCAGCGTGGTTTCCTGCCTTTACTTCCTACCCCACCTTTATCTGGTTCTGTCTCTTCTCTGTTTAGACATCGTCAGGGGTACCTGACTGAAGGTCATGCTTTAGGGCCTGGTGTTCCAGGTCCTCCACAATTTGGCACCCCCAACCTTTCCAGAGCTTTTCTCATATTACTCCCTTTCATGCCCTCTTCACCCTAGCCAAATTGGGTAGCTCTACCCCACAAAGAGACCCTTTGTTCTTCCACCTTCATGTTTTTTCCCTGTCTTCACATACTGACTTCCAAACTGTTGTTTGTTTTTTTTTGAATTTGTTTTGTTTGTTTTGTTTTTTGTTTTTGTTTTTTGGTGATGCAGTCAGGGTTAAGTGACTTGCCCAGGGTCACACAGCTGGTAAGTGTCAAGTGTCTGAGGCCGGATTTCAACCCAGGTCCTCCTGACTCCAAGGCCAGAGCTCTATCCACTGCACCACCTAGCTGCCCCCCAACCTGTTCTTTAAAACCCAGTTCAAACCCTGTCTCTTCCACAAAGGTTTCTTTGATCTTTCCCTCCTCCCACTTCATGCATGGTATGGAGAACAGCCTTTCTCCAAGACTTCATATAGCACTTTGTCTTATTCTTTTACAAAGAGTTTGAATAGCTCTTCATAGCTATCAATGTTTTGTACTTACCCTCTTCATAGACTGTGGGCTCCATGAGGGCAGGAACAGTCTTGCTAAACTTCATCTCTCTTTCCAGTGCCTAGCACAGTGTTCTGCACAGTTAGGTACCTAATGTGTGGTTTGTCCTTTGTTTTCGAAGAGGACCATGATATCAGAAAGATGATGCTATGACTTGCAAGTGAATTGGATTTAAGTGAGTGAGGGCTGTGCAGTCACCAGCCTCACTTTCTCCTCTGGAGCCATCTGGGTCCAGTGGCCAGATACAGATCAGGACAACTGATCTATGGCCCCTAGGCACCTAATAACTATCTCTGGAATGAATTAACTCAAGAAATGCTTCTGAAAAATCATCAAATTAGTCTTGTGATTTATTTTCCAGGGAAAGGAAGGTTGAGAACTTCTTGTCTATGATTTCTTTTTTCTGAAGTATTTCAATAGCATCTATCTATCTATACATATATATGTACATGTATATATGTATATAAATATACACACACACCACCCCCTATCAGATCTTACCTGTCATGTCTAGAGCAATAAAGTAAAAGAAGCAGTTGTCCTACTTATCATTAATTTAGTTGTGTTCCTAAAGTATCATAAATGTCAACTTTAAAAGATCATATTATATTTTAAATGCTTTAAGAAGTGAGCTCATTATTTGAAGGACCTTTTTGCAGAGTAAATGTTGGGAGCAGTGGGCATAGCATAGACTGGGAGTTTTGAGACCCAAGTTCTAGTCCATACTAGCTCTGCTGCTGCCTGCCTGTGGGGAACTTTAGGCAAAGGGCTGCAAAACTGATAGCTTCAGCTAGTCTAAGGTCCTTCTACTGATAAAATACATTGGTTCTGATTTTTTTTATTTTGTAAATTCATGTTTCTGTAAAGTATATTTAATTTAAACACTAGTTTGAGAACCACCAGTTGAGCTAATACATGTGGCTATTAATGTATCATGTTGCTCAATGTCAGAATTAAATTCTTTCTCTCCTGAAGGTGGTGGAGAGCAGTGAGGAACAGCCTGAAGGTGGTTCTCCAGAGAATGTCTCAATCACCTGCCATGATTTGGAGAAAGGGCCAGCAGGCAGCGGGTCTCTGGCAATGGGCTTGGAAAAACTCCACATCTCAAAACCTGCTAATGCCTACGAATTTGGGCAAATTCTAAATGCCATAAACACAAGGAAGGATGAAGAAGCCTGTGCAAAGCTCTTAGCCATCACAGATCCAAAAGATTTGCCAGCATTGCTGAGTAACAAATTGGAAGGGGATACTTTCCTCCTCTTCATCCAGTCTCTGAAAAATCACCTTCTTGATAATGATCCTGAATTGGTCTATCAGCATCTTTTACATCTAAGTAAAGCAGAAAGATTTATGGTAAGCTGCTGCCAAATGTCTTCCTCTTTATGCAAACTGATGGGTTTTAACAAGAGAAAGTTCATATCTCAGGATTGGTGTTGCTTTGATCTTTAAAATACCGGCTGACTGTGCTGTTGTTACCATGGAAATTTCTTTATCTTTCAGATGATGTTGACACTGCTTAGCAAAGGACAAAAAGAGCAGACCCGACAGCTGTTCGAGGCCCTTTCAGACAAATCAAACCATGCGTTCACCGCAGAGGATGTGCAGAACTTGAAAAAGCATTATGAGCTTTAGTCCAAGATTTTTTTTTTTCCGAATTTCTCTGCCCATGAGTGGGCCCCAGGAATAATTGTGGGCTGGGGCTGTAAACTGCCTGGGTGAGTGGATAAGGTTTGGTTTTGAAAGGTGCCCTATTTTTCTGGACTGTTGAGGATTTGCAAACAATTGTGTACGCACATTCTACACTCTGCTGCTCCCCTTCTACCTGTATATGTTGCCTTCCCTAGAGACTTGATATCTTTTTATTTAATTAGTTGGCTTGATATGGATTCATTTTGAGTGTATTTAAGTGCATTCACCTTTTCTAGTTTCCATCTGTCGTTTTAGTCATTCCTTTGGTAAAACAGTTGAGCTAAATTTGCGTTCTCTTGTACTCTGAAAATGGGACCTTTTAAAGTTTAATAGAAATATATTTCCTTTGTTGATTTTTAAAATTCCATGAAAATCTGATTACTATGACATCTTCATTTCTTGCCACAAAATACACAAAGCCTGTTTTTATACTGTTAATGCAAAGATGAAATGGACATAGTTAAAGAAATACAGAGTATACCAAAAGTCTTGGTGCAGCTTAAGCTTTAATAAGCACTGACACTTTTTGGGACATCTTGTACTTACTTCGATACTATGAAGACATGTGGTTATGAAATAAATGGCCCATATTTAGATAAAGATGAAATGTGAATTCTAGATAATCAGTCTTTTCAGGCTTATGAAAGAATATTCATTTACTGTTTCTCAAAGCAATTGTGGGAAGCAATAATTTGCCTTTCTCAAAGAGGTCTGTCCACCATTGCACATGATTTTTTTCCAATGGTGTTTGTTGCACACATTATTTCAACAGTCATAGTAATCGTTTCTTATTTATATCTGACAGCAATCAGTCTTAATTAAAATATTAATATTATGGAAAAGTCCTATAGTTTTAGTTAGAGACCTTAAAAAGCAGGGTGCTATGTGCTTATGAAAACAGAAACAAAAGTCATTTTGCAAAAACCACCTGGGCTTACTCTTTCTTTGAACGGTCTCAATCAAATGTTTGCATATTTTTCAACCAGATTTTACTACTAGTCACGTAAGTTCCCCTTTTCTTTTTGTCTGTAAATCTGACCACATTTACTTCCTCACTGTGAATTGAAAGTAAAGACTTTGAGGCTTATTAGTACTGAAAGTTTCTCTCAGTTGTACCCTAGGATTAAAGGAACAGTATTTCATGTAATCTGGGAAGCTAACTCCCTACCTAGTGTAACTGGTGCTGGGAAGACCTATTAAAGACACTGAACTCAATTTATTCAGGAAGTAAGATTCTTAGTACTGCATTGTGTGTCTTCTGTCCCATTTCCTCCTTTTTTTGGTAAGTTCTTTTTTCCCTTTTCTAGGATAGATGGTAATAAGTAGTGGACTTCAAAAAAACCAATGTTTCTATACTTATGGGCCATCCCAAAATCAATGCAGATTGTATTCCCTCTTCAACTTAGACTGTCTGATTGGCTGAAAAATCCATTACCTGGTGGCCTGCCTTCAAGTGATGAACCTGTCTCTCCAAATATAGCTTATCTGGTCCTTGGAAAGTACACAGCGGAGCCCATACATTACCATTTTGTACTGAAGCTGTCTCAACTTGGTGGGATGTGTTGGAGACTTCACTCCTTTGCCATAATCCTTGTGATCCCAGGATCTCCTTCCTGGAGAAGTACTATACATGATAGAGTTATATTTAAATATGGTTTGGTTGTCTTTGAAAACATTGTCACTATGTCTGCATATGTATTTTTTAGTGTTTTTTTTTAACTGGAATGATAAAAAAAGTTTATAGAAAAAAATATTATACTGACTTTTAACTCTTTTAACCTAGTCACTGTTCTCAGCTATAGTTTTACTTAAGAACTGCACAAATTAAAAATGTATTATAAGAAGCACTCTACCTCTAGCTTTTAAAAAAGAACATTTCTTCCTTTGAAATATAAAGTAAAACAGTAAATTATTGACTTATTCATAGAATTCATTTATTAAAATGAGATCGCAATCACTCAAGTTTTTATTAATTTACCATTTTCTTTCTTTAGTAATTTAGAAAAAATTATTTGTGATGCAGTATTTGTAGAGCTGTACAATGAAAGAAAAAGAAAAATGCATATAAATTATACCAAAGAACCCATCTTCTTTAGTGACTGTCACTTGTGCCTGCTGCTTTCAAGGGTAGAAAACTGTACTTCATATGAAATGGTAGTGAATTAGATTAAGGATACAACTTAAAATATAAAAACATTTTTTAAAAGCACCCGAGACCTTTGTTCTGGTTAGCTTTTTATTTTGTAATTTGCATTTGCTGATGTGCTGCCTGGACAATTCACTTGAGTTTGGCTGCTCTGTATCCTAATTTCTTTAGTCCTCGTGCAGATTTTGCAATTTGTTTGGTCACAAGTTCAGATTTTATAAGTTGGTAGGGAGCCCAAGCTGAACTGTGGCATGCATAACAATAAAAAGGTTTTATCTGAGTATCTCATTCCCATTTGACGAATATTAGTGGTAGGAAGGTTTGACCTGGTCCTTCTTGAAAGACTTGTTTCTGTCTATTCCTCAAAAAATGTGATCCTTTTGACAGTGGCTATCTTATGCCAATCAGAGTATTCTACATTTTCCTATAGTAAACTTTCTTATTATTCAGTTCTATCAGTTTCTCTTATTCAGGTCTATTAAGTGCCTACTTTCTGTCAAGCCCAGTAGAAGAGTGGGGTTTTCTGGTTAATTAAGTATTTTGGCTAATTCAATTACCTTGTGGTATTTATGGACTTAAAAACTTTAAAATAATGGTAATGAAATTTACTTATGCTGCTGAACATAATTTAGTCTTTGATGGTCAAGAAGTATCTAGGATCTCTCAATCATGAAAATCATTGCAGAAATTGCAAATTCTTCATTAAGAATGCTGTAAAATAGTTTTCTATGCACAGAAGTGGGACTAAGTTTCAAATTTATAAAAGGAAACTCAGACCCAATTTCAAAATTCTTTAGCCTAAAAATCTAATAATGTTAATTCCCACTCTTTTTTAAAAATTCAGTTTTAAGTAAATTATTTGAGCTAACTAAATTCAATATAATAACTCACAGTCATAGAGTGCTTTGTTGTCTGTAGGCCATATGAGATAAGTAGTGCAAATATTATCATCCCCATTTTCAATGAGAAAACCTATTCAGAGAGATTAAGGAACCTGCTCAGTCATACTGATAATAAGTGGCAAACTCCAGGTTATTAATGTTATTTCTTTCCTGTTTCTAAAATATCTTTTAAAGTTTTACAAGTGAATGAAAGGAACTAAGCCAGTAATCTTCAAAAATTCCTGCCTTAATTTTAAAATATGTATGTTTTTCCTTCTATTTGAAATTCATTTCATCTTTATACCTACCCACATCCTTGTTGCAATCATCAGCCAACTTCCAAGTCCCTCTCCCTTGTCAGTTAATTCAGTTCTTGGCTCGTGGTTTTCCTGTCTGCCCCAAACCCCTTCTGTAACCCTAGTGACTTTAATGGTAATGGCCAAAGGCTGTGTGACCTCCAAGATGATGAACTCAGATTCTTCCTCTCTAATCCCAGTCTTCTGTCTTTCTGCCTGGAGTTGGAGTTGAATTGGAGTACACACCCTGGGGGTGTCCATAGAATGGAACTATAGAGACCACTCCATGGAGCTGCACTAGTTGCCCAGGCCATTTCCAGGGAAAACATGCACTCGCCTCTAAAAAGACTTGGTAGTTTGGTATTATGTGGCAAAACCTGGGGCAGTTCCTTGATCTTCTCTCTCTCCTTTCCCCAGGTGGGTTGCAGTGTTAGTTAGAAAGGAGGGGCAGCTTCCAATTTGCTCTCTTTTGCCCTATAGATGGTGTCATGTGACTGAGACTTCCAGTGAGGGGTGGGGGAAAGATGACCCTTCACCATAGTCAGTGACCACTCCCACAAGGGAGTTAAAGCCAGGAGACTCAACTAGGTGAGGGTTGGGCCTGGGCTTCTGGCTTCCTCTTCTGCTTTGTGCTTCCTTTCCTGTGTAGGCAACCAAACATTGTTCTTGAAATGGATGTGTCCACTCATGGGAGTTCTGGAATTCCTGGGTCCAAATGGCAAGAGGAGTTTCTTTGTTGGGAAGAATGACCACCAGCAGGAATCTGGCCCCGATCCCTAAGCTGGAATGGCTGAAAAAGTGGACCTGAAGTAGACTGGACCTTACAGAGCTGAAGTGACGTGTGGAATGCCTATTTATTTGGTAGTCCCGCAGATGACTTCATCTATGTGTATAACTCTGGGCAGATGTAGTTTTAAGTTAAAAGTTACTGATTGCTAAGTCTTGTTGAAGTGCGCTGTGAGTCTTTTGGGTCCTTTAACATCTCTTTTGTGTGTAGGAAATAAATACTTGTCCCACGTTTGACTGATAGTATACATTTAAGTACCTTCCTACTTCCCCCACCCCTCTTGGGAGCATGAACTAAAACCAAACCATAAGCATTTTTCTGCTGGGGTACCATAAGGAATCAGCAAGTGTGAGAAAGGGGAACCTAACTCCTCTCATTAGAGGCCAGGCTACCCCAGAACTAAATTAGCCAACCACATTTGTGGGTCCAGAGCAGATCGGCTCCTTGGCACAAAGGGAATGGGGTTCAGCACCTCAGCCCTTTGGGGCCCAGAAGCAGTTTTAATGTTACATACCCTTCCCACTACCTGATTTTTCCTAATCCAGCTCCTCACCTTTCCTGGGCCTTTCTGGTTCCTCAGCCCTTCCCTAGTTTTTCAGGGAGTGCTCCTATTTTGGCTTCATTTTTCTCCCTTTAAAATCTTGACCTCATCATTCACCAGTTCAGCTTTCCTTCACCCTTCTATCTCTGTCTTTTTGATGTTCAGATCCTACTAATCCTCAGCCCTAGATCTTCTCTGCTCCTAGTCCCAAACTGCTGCAGAAGATCTTAAAAGCTGATGACTTGAGTCCACAACAAGGTGCCCTCTTGCTTTTAATTTATATCTCATTAAACTGTTGCCAGTTTTCTTCTCAAGTCTACAACTCTACCTCAACTTGCCTCAGCAGAAGACTTTGCTCCTTAGAAGACTGAGGCTCTCCATTATAAGCACTCTTATTACCCCTCCTCCGTAATCCAAGACCTGTCTACGTCGTCACCCATTCTTTTGGTTCAGTCGTAGAAGATGATGTGGTCCTCGTCCTTGTGTCTTGATCCAATCCTGTCCCTTCCCAGAGCTTTGCCTCTTGAATCATGCACTCGTTTCAGTGTCTCTATTTGCTGGGTCCTTTCCTAATGCCTAGAAGTATGTTTAAGTCTTCCCTATCCTTAACCCATTAGAATATGAGTTTTTGAGGGCAGAGACTTTTCTTTTTTCTTTTTTTTTTCTTTTTTTTCCTTTTTTCTTTTTAGGCAATTGGGGTTAAGTGACCTGCCCAAGGTCACACAGCTGGTAAGTGTCAAGTATCTGAGGATGGATTTGAACTCAGGTCCTCCTGACTCCAAGGCCAGAGCTCTATCCACTGCATCACCTAGCTGCCCCTCCCACTCACATTTTACAGATGAGGATGATGAGTGACACAGCTAGTAAGTGTTGTTTTGTTGTTCAGTCATTTCATTCCTGTCCAACTCTTCGTGACTCTATTTGGGGTTTTCTTGGCAGAGATACTGGAGTGGTTTACTATTTCCTTCTCCAGCTCATTTTATAGATGAGGAAACTCAGGCAAACAGGGTTAAGTGACTTGCCCAGAGTCACATAACTAGTAAATGTCTGAGGCCACACTTGAACTCAGTTCTTCTTGATTCCAGGCTCAGAGCTCTATCCACTGAGCCACCTAGCTGCCTCCACCTGGCGCACTATTTTCTCACTAAGCCACATTGCTGACTTTGCACACTTGGGCTTGGAGTCCAGAGGATTTGTACTAAGCCTTGGGGGCATAATTGCAACCTAATCTTGAGTTTGAAAGGCAAACGAATGGGCAGGGAGCTCTTTACAACTGTAGGTGAACAAGACCAGTGAAGTGCCTAGGACAGCAGCTGCTCCACAAACGTGCATGCATAATGCTCATTTTTTTCTCTGCTAGGCATAGCCTTGAATGTGTGTGGTTGCCAATTTGAAAGTGAAAATGAGGTTATTAGTAAAATCATGCGAATGTTTGAAGTTGTGAAAGTTCAACACTAGAATGTTGAGGATTGCCTGGATCACCTCTGTGCAATCAAGTCCCAAATCTACATATTCATCCATAATTTCTCCCCTGAACTCCACCAGATGACCCACCTTGGGGAGAGTAATGCTGGTGCCATTTTGAGCTCAAAAAGTGAACTCATCATCTTTTCCCCAAATCCTCCCCTCTCCAAAAGTTCTCTATTTCTGTCAATGGCACCACCATTATCCTCCTAATTACCTAGGTTTAAAACTTAGGAATTGCCATTGTCTTCCCTTTCTCACTTTCTACAGCCAATCAGCTGGTTGTTAAAACCTGGTGACTCTATTTTCCACATCTTCTAGCATTTGTCTCCATCTCCCCACTGATACTGCCACCATCCTCATTGGATCCCTCATCATCTCTTACCAAGATTATTGTGATACCATCCTAGCTGTAGGTCTTCCCTGCCTCCAGTCCTCTTTCTTTAATCTATCTTCCACAAAACTGTCAATATAATCTTCCTGACCCTGTACAAAAGCTTTTATTGGCTCCCACATTGCTTCTAGACCAAAATACAGTCAACTTAGCTGGACACAAAGTAGTTGCTTAACCAGTTCTTATTGTCATTCTATTCCTCCTCCTCCTGCCCCTCTCTTCCCTAGCTTGGCATTTGTGGTCCTTCAGACTCTGGCTCCAGTCTGTTCCTTTAGCCTTCAGATTATTTCCACTCACTCTTATTCTGTGTTCCTAAAGCATGAGATTCTATTTCCAGGACCAGTGCATTTGTTAGGGTATTCCCCATCTCTGAAATCTACCCTCTGTTCTTGCCCCATTTTCCAGAATTTGCCCCTTCCTTCAAAGCTCAGCCCAAATGTCACCTCTTCTGCAAAGCCTTTTCTGATCCCCCCTCAGCTGAAACTGTTCTCTTTCTTCTCAAGCTTTCCTGAAGCACTTTGCCCCTCCCTTCCTCCACTCCTACCTACCTTATATTGTGCTTAAAAAAGAACACATTGCATTTTCTCCCCATCCCTCACATGCTTATCAATACCTATGATCCTGGAGGGTTGCAGTAAATTGACCATGAACTGGGCCTAGACTTGCGGAGGAGAAGATTGGGCTAAGTTGTTTCTAACATTTTCTCCTGGTGAGTCTCAGAACCCCATGATCAGGCTGTGCAGGGGTATGAGATGCTGGCAGAGAGCAGCCAGTACGGACTACTTTGGAAGAAAAAAGTGATGGCTGGATCCCAGCCTGGTGTGAAGGAGGTAGAGCTGCTGGGTCTCAGAAGAGTTCTTCTTGGAAGAGGGTTGGGAGTATGTCCTGAGAACTACTATGATGTAAAAGGGAAGAAGTATGGAACAATGGGAAAAGCTCTAGACTTGGAGACAGAATAATTGGGTTCAGGTCCCAATGTCACCATCTACTTACTGCCAGAGTGGGCAAGGTACTTCTAGGGACCTTAGTTTTCTTTTTTCTACAACAGTGGGAGCTGGGAGAGGTTGGACTGGATGTCTAAGGTAGAATTCTTTTTCCTCTAAAGGTTGGTGCTTCTATAAACAACTCAGAGGATAAGAATAAGACCTATCAGGGGTAAGAGTTGACCACAGCATTTTACTGATGATGATTCTGGTGCAAAGTTATTATGAAGGCCATCACTGATGACGTGGGTAGCTAGAAAATAAGATGGAATCATGTACTGACTCATCTTCATGAGTTCTAATCCAGCCTCATATATTTACTAGCTGTGTGACCCTGGGCAAGTCATTTAACCCTATTTGCCTCAGTTACTCATTTGTTAAATGAGCTGGAGACGGAAAGGGCAATTATCTTTGCCAAGAAAACCCCAAATGGGGTTATGAAGAGTAGGTCACAATTGAAACTGCTGAACAACAACCGCCCTACTTCTAGGTTTACACACATCATTTAATTGAGACATTAAAGACAGATGGACAGTCACATTAGCAGACTTTAAACAAACAAAAATGACTTCCAACAGTGCAAAGACTGCCAGACCACAGCAGTGGCTCATAAACAGACATTGCAAAAGACAAAGAATCAAAAACCAATTCAAGTAAAAGGAGGGGAATGAACCCTGAGGCAACACTTTTTCTTTCTAGCTCTAAAGCTATTGGGATTCCCCCACCCTACAGAGTTTAGAATCACTGATAGCCAGCCTGGGCCCTCTCCAAATTCAGGTTTAGGAAGGCAGGACCAAAATGATTCTGGGAAGATGGTGGAGTAGGTCAGAAAATTCCAAGCTCTCAAGAATTTCCCCCACAAAAGAGATGAAATTAACACCTCAGGGTAAACAATAAGTAAGATTATGGGCAGAGGAGTCCTCCTGGGACAATCTGAGAAGATCTGAAGAAAAGTCCCAGGAGGAGATTTGATCTGAGTGAAGAGTAAACACCTCCAGGCTAGGTCCTAAATCTGCTTAAACAAGTGGCAAGCCCTGGGGTTAGCTGGGATGGGAGACTACCTCAGTCCCAACTACAGGAACTTTTACCCCAGGGGACAGTGAGAGGTGTTGGGTGCCTGAGCCCAAGAAGATCAAGGGAACTTCTGCTTACAAGGAACACCAGACCCAGCTGTGCTGCAGAGTCATGGAGGTGGGGGGGGGGGGCTCTGAAGGAACCAGCATATATCCATTGAGTGCAGAAACAGTGGGGCAGAGACATGGCTGGCTGTGGGCACCTACAGGAGATTGGAGATCTTGGTTCCAGTTCCAAGCCAGAGGGGAACACTGAAGGAGGATCTGAGGCCAGAGGCACCATCCCCCATACCCAGGACCAGAGGTGATGATAAAAGCTGAGCTACTACACATAAAAAAAAGAAATGTATAGACAAAGGAGAAAAAAATAGTTACTATGGGAATAGAGAAGACTGGGGTTCATCTTCAGAGGAGGGTACTGAAGCAAAGAAATTCTCTTCTACCCCAAAGAGTAACATCAAATGGTCACCTGCTCAAAAAGAATTCATAGAACTTAAAAAAAGACTTTAAAAATCAAATGAAAGAGATTGAGGAAAAACTAAAAAAAAAGAATCCAAGAAAAACAAGAAGATTATGAAAAGAAAGTCAACCAATTAGAAAAAGAGATTCAGAGTCTTAAGGAAGAAAATGACTCCTTGAAAATCAGAATTGGGCAAGGTGAAGTTATAAGAGATCAATAAGTGATAAAACAAAATATAAAGAATTTTTTCATTAGAAGAGAATGGGAAACATCTTATAAGAAAAACAACTGATCTGGAGAGAAGACCAAGAAGAAAAAACATAAGAATCAGACTACCTGAAAGTTATGATCAAAAAAGAAATCTTGATACAATAGTACAAGAGATAATTAAATTGTCCTGAAGCATTAGAATAAGAGGGGAAAGTAGAAATAGAAAAAAAAAATCTACTGATCACCACCTGAAAGAGATCCTATCAGGAAAACTCACAGGAATATTATAGTCAAATTCCAAAACTCCCATCTCAAGGATTAGTATTACAAGCAACAAGAAAAAATTTAAATATGGCAATGCCACAATTAAAATCACTAAAGACCTAGCAGAGGTGACACTAAAAGACTGGAGGTCTTAGAAAACCACGTATCAAAAAGCAAAAAAAAACTGACGTTCTGGCTGAAAATATCATATCCAGCAAAGCTAAGCATAATCCTGAATGAAAAAAAATGGACATTTAATGAACTGTCAGACTTTCAGGACTTTGTTAAAACAAACAAACAAATGAGAAACAAACAAACATGAACTTAATAGAAGATTTGACAAATAAGAACCAAGAGAAATATAAGGTACATACCAAAGACTAATTATAAAGGACTTAATAAAGACAGACTGTTTACCTTTTATGTTTGTAAAATGTAAAGCAAATGTCTAAGATTGTTATTAGTTATTGGGTAGTTCCTAAGAAAGATTGGTTAGACCTGAGTATGTTATGACTTTAAAAAGTAAAACCATTTAGGAACAGCTAAAAAGAGTAATTATTAGGGGCAGCTAGGTGGCGCAGTGGATAGAGCACTGGCCCTGGATTCAGGAGGACCTGAGTTCAAATCTGGCCTCAGACACATAACACTTATTAGCTGTGTGACCCTGGGCAAGTCACTTAACCCCATTGCCTAACCAAAAAAAAAAAGAGTAATTATTTTATCCAAATGAGGTGCTAGAGGAAGAATAGACACAGAGGAATTAGAGGGGGGGGGGGGGTGAGGAGAGCTGTTAGTTCTGGAAACCTGCTTTCATCAGGAATGAGTTCAAGAGGGAACAATACATATATATCTAGAAGAATATAAAAGTCTTCTAGATTCAGAAAGAAATAAAATGCTTAGGGGATAAGGAGAGGGGAGAGGATAAGGGAGGGATCTCTAGAGGGGAGGGTGAGGGAATAGGTCAAAGGTGGGTATAGAAGGGTGTTTAGATTTAAGGGAATGGGAGGATAAGGGAGGGATCCTTGGAGGTGGTCTAGGATAAGTAATAGGAGGGCAATGTAGAGGGTAGAAGTAAAGCAGAGGAGTTGGAGGGATAGAAAATAAGAGATAAGAACAAACATAAAAACAAGATCAGAAGTAGAATTTGTTACGGAAAATATATGCCTATATATGCATGGATGTATGTGTATATGTGTGTGTATTTATATATTTGTATATAAATATATCTGAGCTTAATTGTAGCCTTCTGGAGGGAGGGGGAGAAAGAGGGAAAAAAGAACAAAGTAAAAAGTGCACAGCAGAGAACAACAACAACAAAAAACTAACAAGGAAACAAAAAGACAGACAACTCTCAACACAATGTGTATATATAGGCTTTCTTGAAAGGGAAATTTATTGCTTTATATTTTGAATCCTCTCTTACATTCTGCTGTGCACGTGACATGCTTTCTTTTTCTTATTATGTATTTAAGTTTCAGTATTTAATTTATGTTTCTTTTTCTTTTCTTATTGTATATTTAAGATTCAGTAATAAAAAAAATGTAAAAAAAAAAAAAAAAGGAAGGTAGGACCATAGTCCTGATGAGAATTTTGATCAACCAGTATCATCAGTTACCTCCAACACATACGCAAAAATTTTAGCAGGTCATAGGAGAGCTAGGCAAATTCAGTTAAGATGTTCCAGTAGAAACTGTGAAAATGGTTGCACATGTGGCCAAATAATCATGCTACTCATGAGATATGTGCTTTGTATGATTATGTATTAATTATTGCATGTTTTGAGTATGTTTGTTTTTATTATTTTCTTGATCCTATGTTCATTTACTTTTGTGTTAATATCATGTTTGTATTGTAGCTCCATCAGCCTAGAAGTGGTCTGAGCAGAGCAAAGTACAACAGAAGCTCCTTGTTCCTGGAAGCTATATTTCTCTTAATGCAGCCCAGATAACATTTGCTTTTCTTGGAGGAGGAATGAAATATAACATACTTAGCCTTCAGGCAGTAGCGGGCCAGGGTAGTAAGTGTTTTTTTTTTTTTAATTTAAATTTATTTATTTTTAGTTTTCAACATTCACTTCCATAAGATTTTGAGTTTTAAATTTTCTCCTCCCATTTCTCCCCCCTGCCCAATTCTGAGATGGCATACAATCTGATATAGGCTCTTCATATACATTCATATTAAGCATATTTTCCCATTAGTCATGATGTAAAGAACAATTAGAACTAATGGGAGGAACCACAAGAACGAAGCAGTAAAACAAAACAACAAAGGAAAAGGAGAGCAAATAGTATGCTTCCATCTGCATTCAGACTCCGTATTTCTTTTTCTGGTTGTGGACAGCAATTTCTATCGTGAGTCTTTTGGAGATGTCTTAGATCCTTGCATTGCTGAGAAGAGCCAAGTCTATCAAAGTCAGTCATCCCATAATGTGGCTGTTACTGTGTACAATGTTCTCTTGGTTCTGTTCATTTCACTCTGCATCAGTTCATGTAAGTCTTCCCAAGTTTTTTTTTTTTTTTGAATTCTGCCTGCTTATCATTTCTGATAGCACAATAGTATTCCATTACATTCATATACCACAACTTGATTTCCCAATTGATGGGCATCCTCTCAATTTCCAATTCTTTGCCACCACAAAAAGAGCTGCTATAAATATTTTTGAACATGTGGGTCCTTTTCCCATTTTTATGATCTCTTTGAGATACAGACCTAGAAGTGCTATTGCTGGGTCAAAGGGTATGCACAATTTTATAGCCCCAATTTGCTCTCCAAAATGGTTGAATCATTTCACAACTCCATGAGGTAGTAAGTCACTGTCAACCTCTTCTCCCTCTTTTCCTCCTCCTCTCCTTTCTCCTTTTCCTCCTCTTTCCTCTCTTCTTTCTTCCACTTCTTTCCTCCTCTTCTTTCAACGTCTTCCTTCTCCCTCTTTTTTTTTAAATGAGGTCATTGGCCATTCTCCAGCCCTGCAGTATTTCTCCTGTTCACCATCTCTCAAATATCACTGACAGTGGCCAGAATATAGTTAATCTGGGCCAAGTGATCTGAATTCATCTAGGGCAGCCAAGTGCTCTCTAACCTCTCCCTACCTGCCTATCAACTCTCTTTTAGAAATTTTTATTCTTTTCTTTCTAGTTTAAGATCATCATCTTTGGCAGAGGAAATAGTAGCAAAATGACAAGTGATGCTCTGATTTGCTCCTATCTATTCCCGGTAGGGATCCTCTATGTTCTTTGACCCATTTTTCACCCATGCAGCTTCAAAGGAATATGGACTAGACCTGTGTTTACATTAAAATAGGGAACTCCCAGATGAGGAAATACTCTCTACCAATGCAGGGCAGTACCTTCTCTGCAACTTCTAAAACAAAATTTTAAAATCTCCCTTGGTTGTTAAATGTTGGAGAAGATGTGGGAAAATTGGAATACTAATGCATTGTTGGTAGAGTTGTGAACTGATCCAACCATTCTGGAGAACAATTTGGGACTGTGCCCAAAGGGCATACTCTGTGCATACTCTTTGACCCAGTAATACCACTTCTAGGTCTGTATCCCAAAGAGATCATAAAAATGGGGAAAGGACCCACATATACAAAAATATTTATAGCAGCTCTTTTTGTGGTAGCAAAAAAATTGGAAATTGAGGGGATATCCCTCAACTGGCAAATGGCTGAGCAAGTTGTGGTATATGAATGTAGTGGAATACTATTGTGCTGAGTGAAGTGAGCGGAACCAGAACAACATTGTACACAGTAAAAGCAACATTGTGCATTGACTAACTTTGATAGACTTAACTCTTCTCAGCAATGCAAGGATCTAAGACAACTCCAAGACTCATGATGGAAAATGCTGTCCACATCCAGAGAAAGAACTATGGAGTGTGAATGCAGATCAAAGCATACTATTTACTCCCTTTTTTTTGTTGTTTTGTTTCTTCTTTCTTGTGGTTCCTCCCATTGGTTCTAATTCTTCTTTGCAATATGACTAATGAGAAAATATGTTTAATATGAATGTATATGTATAGCCTATATCAGATTGCATGCCATCTTGGGGAGGGTGGAGGGGAGAGAGGGGGAGAAAATTTAAAACTCAAAATCATATGGAAGTAAATGTTGAAAACTAAAGTAATTTAAAAAAACCTTGTTTTCCTCAATTGGTGGTGCAGGAGATAGCATGCTGGGCCTGAAGTCAAGAAGACCTGAGTTCAAAATTAGCCTTGCCTCTCATCTCCTATAATTATTTAATGTGTGTCTGCCTCAGTTTCCTCAATTGTAAAATGGGGGTCATAATAGCACCTATATCCCAGGGTTGTTGTGAGGATCAAATATTTATAAAGCACTTAGAACAGTGCCTGGCACATAGTAGGTGCTTAATAAATGCTTGTTTCTTTCTTTCTGAGCTTTAGCACTCCTGACACTACTATCTATATACTGTCCCACACTTTTGTATTTGTCCAGTTACCTGCCCTTGCTCCTAAAGTGTGTGTATCCTTTTCAAATCTAAGTGGGTTTGATGAGTTCTCTGTGTACCTACTTCTGTGGATTAACTTCTTCAGACAATTTCTCTTTCCTCTCTTCATTGGAATTTTTTCCCAATTAGTTATGACACACCCTTTAGTATGGTAATTATGAAAACAAACAACAAAAATCAATTGGACCTTCATTATAGCTTTAATAATGATAATAAAATTAGCAAATCTTTAACACCAGCACAATTTATGTACTCAGTGCCTAAGAAGGAACATTTACAGCTCAGGCTTTGGGCTGGAGGATGGATAATGGGTGAGAACTTTGGTATGATCATAAAATGATAAGCTGGATAAATCCTCCCTGACTCCCAAACAACAGATACAGTTCAAAGGTACCTATGAACCCTCTCCAGTTTTATAAGACAGCTGGAGTCATTTATGAAACCAATCTATATAGAGCAGCACGTCATACAAGGTAGGATCATAAGCTGAAAGAGATCTCGGTCATCATCTCTAACACCCAACTTCCACTCACTTTTTTTTGTTGTTGCTTTTTGGTGATGCAATCGGGGATAAGTGACTTGGCCAGGGTCACACAGCTAGTAAGTGTCAAGTGTCTGAGGATGGATTTGAACTCAGGTCCTCCTGACTCTAAGGCCAGAGCTCTATCCACTGGATCACCTAGCTGCCCCTCCCACTCACATTTTACAGATGAGAATGATGAGACCTTAAGTGACACAGCTAGTAAGTGTTGTTTTGTTGTTCAGTCATTTCATTCCTGTCCAACTCTTTGTGACTCTATTTGGGGTTTTCTTGGCAAAGATACTGGAGTGGTTTACTACTTCCTTCTCCAGCTCATTTTATAGATGAGGAAACTGAGGCAAACAGGGTTAAGTGACTTTCCCAGACTCACATAGCTAGTAAATGTCTGAGCCACACTTGAACTCAGTTCTTCTTGATTCCAGGCTCAGAACTCTATCCACTGAGCCACCTAGCTGGCAAAACTGACTCCCAAGTCCAATGCTCTATCCAATATTTCCATGGTGCCTCCCAATCATTGGGTAGAAGTTAGAAGGCCTGAAATCTAGCCACTTACCATTTCTGTAACTTTGGGCAAATTGGGCAAAGCTCCAACCCTCAGTTCTTTATCAATAGATCAGTGGGTGGAATTAAATAATCTCTGGGCAAAGGCAGCATAGGGATAGTAGAGAAAGAGCGGGACCTGGAATTTTAAAAGACCTGGGTTCAAATCCTATCTCTGAGAACATCTGTGAGTCACAACTTCTCAGAACCTCAATTTCATAATCTGTAAAACAGAGATTATAACACTTGTAGTTACTAAGCTTTCAGGTGGTTGTGAGATTCAAATGAGGTAATAGATAGAAAAAGGTTTGCAAACTTTAAATTGCATAAGCGTCCACTATTTTGCCTAACTCACAGGATTGTTATAAGAAAAACATTTTGTAAACCTGCCATCCTTAACTTCTGTGAAGGTCTATTATTATTATTATAATTCCTAAGGAAATTTTCACTTGAAAACTCTGTTTAAACTATTTTATTTTCAATCTAAGTACCCTACTTCCTTAAACCTGGATTATGTTTTCTTGGAATTTGGTCAAGTTCAATTATGTAAGCTCAGTTGGAACAATCACTCACTTAGACCATGCCAGGATTTTCAGTGAGCTCTACAGAACTTTCAGTTTCTTTCAGAAACTCTACAGAGTTTAGAGATAAGAGGTTGGAAGTTTTCTCCCATTACATTTTATGGTGTGATACAGCTGTAGCAAACCTTTCAGCAGTAACCTTCACCAAACTTCAGTTAAGGCATTCTTTGTGATGCATTAAAAGCCACAGAGCAAAATGCACCAGGGCATCTATAACATTGGTTAAGTGGATAGAGCACTGGGCCTGGAGTCAGAAGACTCATCTTCCTGAGTTCAAATCTGGCCTCAGACACTTACTGGCTGTGTAACCTAGGGCAAGTCACTTAACCCTGTTTGCCTCAGTTTCCTCATCTGTAAAGTGAGCTAGAGGAAAAAAACAGCAAACCACTCTAGTATCATTGCCAAGAAAATCCCAAATAGGAGCATGAAAAGTTTGACATGACTGAATAACAAAAATAACCCCTGCTACATCTAAAAGCAAGAGAGAAAAATTAAGAAGTCTGCAGTTATGGGGTCTAAATTATCAATGCAAAGCTGCAAGCTAAAAGGAAAGCTATAACTAGGGTGGGGAACCTGGGAGCTTTATCTCTGGGCCCTGAAATTTAGAAAATCACTTCCAACTGCGTTTAGGTGGCCACGTTCCAGCCAGCCCCTCCCTGCCCTATCTTACCTTGGCCATAGAAGCTCTATCCCCTGGATAGCTCCCTCACCTGCTCTGTTCCACCCCAAATTCTTGACAGTCTAGAAGCAGAAAATAAGCACCACAGAAACCTTATAGGCTCTCCCAGAGTAGGGCAGCTATGGTGTAAGTGAAAATTTTCCCTATCACCCTCTTGGCATAATTCCTAGGTTTTGACTCTGACCAGAAGAGTAATATGAAATGGAAGGAAGTACCAAGTTATATGTTTATTTTGTCTATAGTTTCATGAGTACACGTTATTTTCCCCCAAAGAATGCAAAATCCTTGAGCTAATACACAGAATGATAAACTCATTTTTGGACATGACCAATAGGAGGCAGTATGGTATAGTAGATAGAGAGTTGGATTTAGAATCAGAGAACCTGAAATCAACAATTTACTACTTACTACTTGCAGTAAGAATTTGGGCAAATCGATTTACTTAACCTCTCTGGACTTCAGTCTTCTCACCTCACCAGTAAAATTAGTGCCTTGAACTAATGACCTTTATGATCTCTTATAGCTCTAAAATTATGATCCAATGAAGACTATAAAGAGATAGAAAGCAAAACATCTATGAAGTGATTTAGAGTAGGAAAAAACAGTAGCAAAAGAATATACACACACTGACTTCAACCATGATAACATCAAACAGCAGAAAAGCAGGCATAACGGATGTTAGTAAACATAATAGATAACATTGGCAACATAATGGATAATGCTGGTAACATAATGGATAATATTAGTAACAAATAGATAACATTGTCAACATAATGGATAATGCTGGTAACATAATGGATAATGTTGGTAACAATGGATAACAAATAATGCTTCATTAATATGCAGAGTTTTCATTTCTTTTATCAATAAATAACAGAAAGGTACGGCTGAATGGACAGATGCTTTATTTGCAGATGTTATCATTAGAATCATGACAAGAATTATAGACTCCTAGGAAGCATTCCATTTAACTTAACATCCAGTTTGCTGCTTCAAAATGATACAAAATTCAAGCTTTGTAGTGATGCACCTAAAAAAAGTACTCACTTCAGTTTTTTATTTCATGGCTTTCTGATTGTTGTCAGCATGGATCCTCCCTCCACAACTTAGTAGATGATCTTCAAGCATTGTTGTGGCAGAAAAAATACTTCCTGTCACCTTGAAGTCAGTATCAAGTCAAATAAATAAACATTTATTAAATATCCATTATGTGCCAGGCACTGTACTAAGCACTGGGGATACAAAGAAAGGCCCAAACCATACCTGCCCTCATGGAGCTCTGTCTAATGGGGAAGACAATATGCAAATAACGATGTACAAACAAGACATATATAGGATAAATTGAGAGTGGTCTCAGAGGGAAGGCATTAAGGAGGATCAAGAAATGCTTCTTGCAGAATTGGAGACTTTAGCTGCGCCTTGAAAAGAAGTCAGGGAAGCCAGGAGCGAGAGAGTTCCAGAAAAGGGAGACAACCAGTGAAAATGGCTGGAGCTGAAAGATGTCATATGGAAGGAACAGTAAGAAGGCTAGTATCATCACTGGATTCCAAGAGTATGTGGAGGAGGGGGAAGAGGAGAAAGGGAAATGGAGTTGATTGAAGTGGGGAGGTGGCATGGCCAGACTTGCACTTTAAGAAGATCAATTTGACAGCTGAGTGGAGGAGAGATTGGAGTGAGGAAAGACTTGAAGCAAGAAGGTCAAGCAGTGAGCTATTGCAGTAGTCTGGATTGTGAGGTGATGTGCCTGTCCCATGGTGTGGCAATGTCAAAAGCCAAAGACATGAAGCTCAGGGCATTTTCAGCATACAAAAGGTTCCCCAGCATGGGTAGGTGGAACAAAGAATAGACAGAGGAGATCAAGCAAGAAAGGGGGGAGGGGGGAGGACCTTTTGGTTGTCCTTCATCCTTGAAGAGGACAATAACATCAGGAGGTTGATGCCATGACTTGCAAGTGAATTGGATTTAAGTCACCAGCCTCACTCTCTCCCCACAGTTATCAAAATCTAGTGGCAAGGCATAGGTCAGGGTGACTGGAGATTGCCCTTCAGATCTTATGGTGAAAAACCCTTGAATGCTAGGAAGAAGAGTCTGGACTAAGGCAGACTGAGTCAGGAAGATCTGGATTCCAGGTCTGCTTCTGACACACACTGGCTATGTGACCTTAGGCAAATCACTTAGGAATTGATTGTAATCACATCCTCTTAAAGAGAAAGCAAATTCTTTCCACACCCTGAGGCAATGGTCTAGAAGACTTCACTGGTCTAGAAGACTACATTGGTGGAGAGAGTTTCCTTACCGGAAGTTCCCCATATCAGTGAAATCACAGGTTTGGTTTAAAACAAATAATAAACAAAACTAAACTAAACAAAGAAAAACAAACCCAGAGAAATCATGGGAGCAACTCTGGCCTGGGAGGGTATGCCAGGATACTGGCTTGCCCTGAGTTTAAGAATGCTAATCTTCCCCTTAGAAAACGCTCAGAAAGAGGGGCTCCTGTTCTCTTTGTATACACAGGAGACCGTGACATCTGGCCTCCCAATACTGTCAGAAACTGCCTGCTCTCCCTTTTCCCTAGATGCCTTCTGACTGGGAATTAAGCAAACAGTCTTGTTTTCCAGGTATGAGCAGGAACACTCTGAACTAACATTCAACCTTCCTCTAGCTTAAGGGATTTCAGGATTGTTTACAGCTGTTTATTCTAATGCTTAATGGATTTGAGATCTAACAACTTCATAGAAGGAGGGAAATGTGTGAGTTTGTCATTTACTTGCTCCCTCTGATTATGATTTTGCCAACAACAACCCACTTTCCTAATGGCCAGATCTGTAGGTGACTAGGTGGTACAGCAAATAGAGCCAACAACACTTGAGTTCAAATCCTCTTTTGAACTTTACTAGCTATGTGACCCTGGACGAGTAACTTAACTGTTCTCAGCCTCAGTTACCTCATCTGTAAAATGGGGATGATAATAGCACTTCCATCCCGCGTTGTTGTGAGGATCAAATGAGATATCTGTAAAGCTCTTGGAAAACAAAGTGCTAAAATATAAATGCTAGCTATTCTGAAGAGTTTAAATTATATCATATCCCACTCTCAAAGAGCTTGTTTTTAAGTTCTGAGGATCTTGCTTCTCAATGAATAAATGTCTGTTAGGCTTCTGATCAAGAGTAAGCAGTACAAGTCAGCCAGTTCAGCATTCATTAAGCACTGGCAAATACAAGGCACTATCTCCAAGGTGTTGGGATGCAAAGAACGAATTAAGACATAAGTCCTTGCCCTCAGGGAGCTTACAATTTAGTAGGAGATGAAATATGTCCATGAAAACAAAGGTTAGGGTGCGTAAGCACATGGGAGAGACAAAATAGATTGGGAAAGAGATCTTCTCTAGCTGAGGGGGTCAGAAAAATAGAAATGCTTACTGAGAAGGTGGCACCTGATTTCAACCTTGGCAGGAGCTCTTTTGATGGTGAAGGCTGTCTGTTTTAGAGATAGGGTTGGTGCATGCAAATGCAGGAGGTGCATGAGTGCAGAGTGAGACTGGGGAATGGGAACACCAGGTAATGGGGGCTTGAACTGGGGTTATGGCAGTGTGAGTGGCAGAGCGACAAGGAAGAGACAGATGCAAGAAATATCATTGAGGTAGAATTGATGGAAATCTGGAAATGTCATGTGGAGTGTGGGGTGTGGGGAGTAAGGCATTTATTTCTTAAATGCTTCCTGTCAATGACACTGTGATGGGAATAAACAAAAATTAGATAGGTTCTGCTTCAGGGCCACACGGCTTGCTGGCTTGTTAGTTTAGAAAATAAAAGGGCTCTGAGAAACTCATTTGTAAGCTTACATATATTGGTGGAGGGTCCTGCTAATTATGAATCCCAATGAGTATGAATTCATAGCCTTGAATAGCTATGGGACATCTATTAGCAAAGTAGAATGCATCACAAAAAATACCCCTTCTGCTTGTAAGAGGTGTCTACTTGCCAGAAATCAGATAACTCAGCTTGTAGAGTTGTTTCAAGGATGAACTGCATGAAAAAAATTGAGGGAAGGTAAGGAGTCAACAGGAAGACATCTTGTTACTGTTGCCTTTTTTTTTTTTTTGTATGAATTAACACCACCCAAATTTAGCCCCTTTGTTTTGTCCATTAAAGAGAAATTTCATTTTGCTCTTAGAAAAGGATGTGGGGGCCCTTTAAGAATCCTAAGCCCCTAAGCAAAAACACCATACTTACCCAGCTGGAAAAGTCATCCGTTGGTATCTCTCCAGTAATATTAGCGTAGTCCAGGAGAATGGATGAAGCTTTCTGGTGCCATCTCCTGGTAATGAGTCATGTTACAACTACAAGAAATTTCTCCACAGCTTGAGCAGCATAAATATCCCAAATGAGATATCATTTATTTCTAATGTGTTGAAATATCACATTTTCCCCATTCCACCTAATTTTTTTTTTTGCTTATCAGTGCTTCTCCCAACTGCAGTACAAGGATTGGTGATGTTGATAAGATAAACAGATCTGAAATGTCTATACACTCCAAAAAAAAAAAAAAAAGGCACTTGGGGTTTCTGGAGATTAGACCAGCTCCTTTGCTCATGAGAAGCTTGGTGCTCAATAAATACACAAGAAATAGTCATCTAATAATGGCTGTCACTCATTACTGAGGGTGTCAGAATGGGACCGTGGACAGTATGTTGCATATGGAATCAAAAGCCCTGGTTTTAAATTCCAGTTTTGTGATCTTGCTTCTCATGACTTTCTTTCTCAAGGTCTCAGTTTCCTCATCTACAAAAGGAGGGGATTGGGCTACATGGTCTTCCACGGTCCCTTCTAGATCTACGATGTTATTACGCATTTTGTGTGTGAGATGTTGTGGGGCATCAATATTACATATATTGATGTTTACATGTATGTGTATGTACATACACATAAAAGCTTTTCATGTGTACTCATATATGTAAGCTTCATAACAATTTGGTCTAGTTGAAAATATGGTCTAGTTGAAAAGATGAGTGACAGAAAAAGGAACAAATTGATAACAAAGATAATAAAATATAAAACATGCATTATGTTTTATTATTTTGAAGAAATATGTGCTAAAGGGGCGGAATCGGAATGAACAGAGCTTGGGCAGGGTTAATCATGGAAGGCTTCCCAGATGGGTTGTCTGAACTGGGTTCTGAAGGAGGTGGGAGACACAGGTCATCACGTGTTTCTTTTTATTAAGACACTTACCCACAAGCCCTCTGTGAGTTATCCTCTGTGGGTTCCCTTTTGGAGCATGATGGAAACTATGAGCAGGGGTTTCAAAATGCTATTTAAATTGATTTTCTTTTTTCCTTTTAGTATTTTATTGGTAACAAAACCCAGAGTACCCGTGAGTCCAAAGCTTTAAATTACATCTGGTCCTGGTGCTGATTAGTGGCTAGGTGACCTGTCTTAACTTCAGTTTCCCCACCTGTACAATAGGATTAAGTGAACTTTGTAGATAGGCCACATCCCCAGAATGAGAGAAATCTGATATAATTAAAAGGGTGGGTACAAGGACAATTTCCAGATTCACTCAATTTTAATCCTAGATCAAAAATCTCTGCCTCAAATGATGGAGTAAGATTTCCTCCTCCCATCCTATTCCCACCTGTGCCCTGCAAATCCCTCCCCGACAAGTAGCTCCAGCTGGTTTGTGGAAAATTCATGCATCATTTACGAGTTCTTCTGCCTGGTCACAGGCTGATGATAAAATAGAAAGCATTTTCTTTCTCAAATATGGATTAAATAAACAACACCTGTTCAGCAAGTGCTGGTCAGTTTTAGGTCTAAAGATAATATTTCTCCATTCCGGACCTCCTAACTCTAAACTACCACATACAGGGTGTTAAATCACATATTAGGTGTTAAACCATATATAGGAGTCATGATTTTGTGTGTGTGTGTGTGTGTGTGTGTGTGTGTGTGTGTGTGTGTGTGTTTGCTGGTAGGAAATTAAAACCATTTTCAGAACTCTGGGGCAAGTCACTTAACCTCAGTCTACATTAGAATTGCTTCCACCAAGAGTTTCCCATATAAACGAAATCCCAGGTACAGTTCTCATCCCTTTTAGGATCTTACTATATTAGAAAGAATACAAGGTTTTCCTTTAGAAAGGATGAGGCTCTGAGTAATTTTTTAATGGGCTCGAGAACTTTTAAGCTATAATTCCAAAAGAGAAAGTTTTGGTATATTAGGAAAAAATTAAATCTTTCCCCCACTTTCCATCATTCTGTTTATTTTTGAGACTAGAAACAACTCTGAGAAATAACCTGCTGGTAAGACCGAAGGGGAAGAAAAGAGGACTGATAGCAAAATGAATGAGGACCTGCCAAGAGTGCCTCTACAATTATCCTGTTACCTTCTGTTGTTGTTGGGACCTCCTCAGTTAGGGTGGTCAGGCTCAGAAATCTTGACTTGACTATTGCAGCCTGCCTGGGGGCTGCTCAGTCTTCAGTGCCCAATACTTTTTGGTTCTTTCCTTTTGTTCTATACTTCCATTGAGGCTGTACTGCAGAGTAGAAAGCCAGATCAGGCAAAAGATTTGGATGTGCAAATACTTAACATGGTACATGTTGGGGATGGGAACAGTTAGGTGATGCAATGCTAGACTCAGAAAGAGGAAAATCTGAGTTCAAATCCTGCCTCAGTATACTCAGTTATAAAATCATCAACTGTTAAAAAAAAAAAGCTATTGAACTAGCATCTGTATATTTCTTTTCCTTTTGAAGGCAAGTGGAGTTAAATGACTTGCCCAGGGTTACACAAACTAGTGCATGTCTGAGGTCACATTTGAACTCAGATCCTCCTGACTCCAGTGCTAGTGCTCTATCCACTGCATCACCTAGCTGCCCCCATCTGTATTAACATTTTGAGGTTTGCCAAGTGCTTTATATATTCAAACTCATTTGATTCTTACAAGTACGTGAGGTAGGTGCTACTATTATCACCACTTCGCTGATAATGAAACTGTGGCGCAGAGAAATTAAGTGACTTGCCCAGGGTCACTCAGCTGTCAAGTGTCTGAGTACACATTGGAACTCAGATCTTCCTGACTCCAAGTCCCGTCAATCTATCTAGCTACTCTACTACCTGGCTGCTTACAAAATGAGGACAATAAAACAGCACCTACCTCAAAGGGTTGTTGTGCGGATCAAATTGAAATAACATATGTGAAACAGTTTACAAACCTTAAAGTGCTAAGAAGTTTAAAATGCTAGTTACTATGATCAACTAAATTCACTGTAACGTTCCTCAAGGCAGTTGAGGAAAAAGTTCAAAAACCAAATCAAAATGTAGAGATTCTTGCATGCTCCCAATGTAATCCACAAATGAATTTTTCTTTCAGCATTTCTCTCACTTTTCTTTTAATAATCAAGGCTGACACAAATACCAGGAAGAACTGGCCTCATATTCCATCCCTGACACACACCCTACTGACCATGACCATGGCAAGCACTTAACCACTCCATACCTCAGTCAAGTCTCTTAAGATTAGAGATTCGTAAATGTAGGGGGAATCTCCACAGGGGGAACTCCCTGCAGTGGCGAAGTAACCGGTCCAAATCTCCCCCAAAATGATTAGTAGAGACTGATAGCATTCCTCAATTGATAAATGGTCAAAGGATATGACAGGCAGTTTTCAGACAAAAGAAATCAAAGCTATCAATGATCACTTGAAAAAAATGGCTCTAAAATTACTATTAGAGAAATACAAATAAAAACTCTGAGATACCACCTCACCCTTAGCAGATTGACTAACGTGACAGAAAAGGAAAATGACAAATGGGAATGCAGGAAAACTAGGACACTAATGCAGTCGGTGGAGTTGTGAGCTGATCCAACTATTAGATAGAGCAATTTGGAATTATGCTCAAGAGCTACAAAACTGTGCATACTCTTTGACCTCACACTACTACTAGGTCTGTATCCCCAAGAGATTGAAGAAAAAGGAAAAGGACCTATTTGTGCACAAATATTTATAGTAGCTCTTTTTGTGTTGGCAAAGAATTGGAAATTGAGGGGAAACCCATTAATTGGGGAATGGCTGGTATATGATTTTGATGGAATACCATTGTGCTATAAAAAGTGATAAGCAGAATGGCTTCAGAAAAAACCTTGGGAGTCATATAAACTGATGCAATGTGGAAATGAGCAGAACTAAGAGAACACTGTGCACGGTAACAGCAACATTGTAAAGATGATCAACTGTGAAAGCCTTGGCTACTATGGTCAAGACAATGATCCAAGACAACTCCAAAGCGCCTGTGTGTGTGTTTATTTTCTTTGGCAAGATGGCTAACATGGAGATGTTTTGCATGACTTCACCTGCATAATTTATATCACATTGCTGCCTTCTTAAGGGGTAGGAGGGAGAGAACTTGGAATTCAAAATTTTTAAAAATAAATGACACTGTGAAATATTTCATGAAAAAAATATATATACCTAAAAATAAGAGGCTAATTAATTCTCCTTCCTTGAAAGATCATAGAGCGTGGAATTTTAGATCCATATATATAATGAAGCTTATAAGCCACCAGGTTCTGAGATAGTTTCATTTCAGTGCCTGGTGCTACATTTGATCTGGTGCGAGATCTTCAGTCAAAAACTCTTAGGTCCTGTTAGGTTATATCCTCATGAATGCCAAGAAAACAAACCATTCTTTTGTTCTGAGTTTTCCTAACTTACCAACAGTTCTTATTTCCTTTCTTTCAAGATCCTGCAGCCTGAGCGGGCAAAACAGCAGACACAGAAATACTTCAGCATAAAGAAAAACCATGTTAGCACCAGGTCTTTTATTATTTTCCTATACAAACCAGGGCTGGTCCTAGTTCATGAATGAAATATGAGTATAATAATCTACCTCACAGTTGTGGGGGAGGGATGATTGGGAGCTCTCCAAGTACTGAAGAAAGTCTGCCTTCAGTAAGAGAGCCATTAGGAACAGGAACTCCCAAAGAAAAGGACCCTGTCTCACGGCTTGGGGCTGTTTCAGAGAGAGGAAAGGAACTATAGAAACACTGCAGTGTCCTTCTAGAATATTCCCTTAAGTGCACCTCTCCAAGTATTGGCAGTCTGGAATAGGCAAATTAATCAAGCAGGTCCTTTCTCATTTTAAAAGAGCTAGCATTCACATTCTTTGTCAAGTGCTGACCGAGAAAGTAGAGGTCTCCTAAATTGGTAGGTTCATTCTCACTTGGGGTTTATCCTAAGATAAAGTAGGCCAATTAGTTTTCCATAAAAGTGCTTCTTCTCACCTTCTGTAATTACTGCCTAGCCTAGGCCTAGGAGCACAGTGAACCCCCAATACCAGTCTTCTAGGTTTAATGACACGGGTCAATCCAGTGTCTTTTATTGATAACTTTATCACACCAGGTTCCCTCTGCTGACAAAATGGAAAAAAAAAAACCCAAACAAACCTTTGTGCCACAATTCAATTAGATAATGCTGAAAAGCACCTTCTGTGTCACACTTTATAGATTTAAGAAGCAGATCCTCAAAAATATACTTTTTTTTTTTTAATCCAGGAAGTCAATTACCAAAACAAAATCAGAAGAAAAAAGAAAAAAAAAACTACAGGTTCCATGGAGAGTCCTGAATTTGCAGGCAGAAAACTGGGTTTGAATCTGGCTCTGCCACTTAATTTGGGTGGTCTTTGGCAATTCACTTAACCTCTCTCTGCTTCATCTTCCTCATCTGCAAAATGAGATTGAGTTACATGACCAATAAGATCCTTTCCAACTCTCAATCTACGATCTTATGTGTCAGAGTTTCTTGTGTCACATTACTTTTCTTCTGATTTAAGGGTCTGTTCTTTCATTGTAGAAGTTGTGATTTTCTTTAAAAACTTCCTTTAAGCTGAAACACTTGTTTTTCCATTTTAAGAACTAAACAGAGAAATAACATCGTAAGAACACTGGCCCATTCTACTCAGATGCTACCTGGCCTCCCTCTTCCTCCATACCAAAAACATCTGAAGTAGTTCTGGATTAAATTCACTAAGGAGTTAAGGACATTTTCTCCAGGATGGAAACCACACTGCCTTGCAATGTCAAATCAACCTATCAGTCCCAATTCTTTATTCGCTAAGTTATAATCTGGTCATTAGAGCTGAAACAGACCTTATTTAGTCCAATCTGCTCATTTGATAGATGAGGGAACCGATGCCTGGTGATCATGTGAGAAATAACATTATAGTGAAATGGTTTGAAAATACAATTTTTTTTTGTTTGTTTTTGGTTCAGTTTGAATACTTCGAAGGACCAAGCAAATTTTCCTGTAATGTGTTTGGTCCTTGTAGTGTCAAGTGACTGACTCATGGTTATACAGCCTCTATGTGTTGGATCTGAGCCCAGGGCTTTTCCGAACTTGGTTCCGCTGACCTACGTTACTTATCACTGTGCTAACATTTAGAGAGAAGGAAATCACAAGTTTCCACTATCGTCAGTCTGTGGATTGCATTCATTTGGTGCAATCAGCACCAAAAAGTATCTAAACACATTCCAAATCCTTCCAAGTAAACTCACAAATGCGTGACGACAAATGTCTTACAGTTGCGTATTTGCCTGTGGATTTAAAGTAGCCTAGTATGGGAAAAGAGCAGTGAAATTGGAGTTGAAGAACTTGGGTTTGGAACCCTGGTCTCTGTGTGACCTGAGGAAAGTCATTTTAACTTCTGCTGTCCTCAGTTTTCTCATCTGAAAAATGAAGTGATTGAGCTAAACGACTGTAGGTCTTGTCTTTTCTATCACCAAATATAAGATACTATGACCTTAGTTTAATCAATAGATAATGATTGCAATATGTAAAATCATTTCACTGGCTAGTTGCAAGATAATCATGTGTAATAAGTCACCAAAATATAGGATCCAAAATGAGATTCTCTATCTAGTTGAAAGAACAAAATCTTTTTGCTTAAGGGGAAAAACAATACCTATACCATCTCTGGGAGGCATGTACTATTAGACGTTCTCAAGTTATAATGCAGTGTTTTCTCCCAATAAGAGTAATACAAAACTTTGTTAAAGTACCTTTATTGTTTTTCTGCTGTACATTTTAAATAACTCATTTTAAGGCATGATTCTTTGAAGTGACCTGACAGTATATTCAGAGACCCGTTATCATGACATTATAAATGTAGCCTTCTCCTAACACCAGCATTTGTCCTTCATCCCTTTTCAAGGGGTCTTTTTTCCAAGTCAATCAATTTTAAAAGCTTTATATCGCAGTCCTCAGGATCGTGGGGAATAGAAAACTAAGAGGCATGGTTTTTTGTCCTCAAGAAAGGTAGAGTGGCTTGGGTTAGTCACTGGTTATTTTGAAGTGGCTCAACTCCTTGGTTCTACCTCATTTCCCCTAACAAGGAGACAGCATCAATGGTTGTTAAGAAAAGGAGCAGAATTGATCATTAGGTAAACAGCACAAGGGATGTTTTACAATTGCGTGGCAAAAGAACAACAATTCCTTCCATTTAAGATTGAATTGACGGGTGACTAGGCAGCTTTGTGACAATTTTACAAAATTCTACAAGTCTAACTTTTCATGACAAAATAAAAGGTGATATTGACTATTTATCTTCGTTATGTCCAAATAAAAGTTTTATTCCATGCTCAGCCTACCGAGGAGACAGGATAGGGATCACAGAAACTCACAACCAGCCAGCTCTGGCTCACAGGAGGTTCATTAATCGTGGCTCTTCAAGTTTCAAGGTCAAGGTCGATTCAAATATTGAGACAAATTAAAATTAAATAAAAACACCAGGAAGGTGTAAGTAAAGCCAGATCTAAGAATAAATTCTGAATGGTTAGGACAAATTCCAGGAAAGATGGAAAATAGGCTCTCAAAGACAATGACAATGCTGTCCCCATAAGTTCATGTTCCTTTCCTGAGAGCCAGCATGGTATAACAGAAAGAGCACAGGCTCTATTAGTAAGGAATCCTGGATTCAAATTCTGCCTTAATACCCTTACGAGCAGTGTGACCTCATCTGGGCAAGTCCCTTAAATCCTAACAGCCTCTGTTTTCTCATCAGTAAAACAGGGTCTGTACTACCAACCTATTATTCCGTAAGAGTTGTTACATACATAATGGTTTTATGTAACAAATCTAAGGGGCCTGTTTATAGTTTTAATTTTAAGGAAAACTACAAATTGAGAAAATAGCAATGAGCAACTATATAACACACTAGAGAAAAAATTGAGAGGCAATGAAAAGGAAGACAAGCATTTAAAGTCACAGGCACACATACACCAATGCTAAGAAGTTCTTTAAAAATGTGCTTCAGAGGGGCAGCTAGGTGGTGCAGTAGATGGAGCTCCAGCCTTGGAGTAAGGAGGACCCGAGTTCAAATCTGGCCTCAGACACTTGACACTTACTAGCTCTGTGACCCTGGGCAAGTCACTTAAGCCCAATCGCCTCACCAAAAAAAAAAAAAAAAAAAAATGTGCTTCAGGAAGATTTGCCATAGGTTGGGTTGGAATGAGATATTTAGGCTGCAAGGATATTTAAGAAGGAAAAAAAAAGGCAGCAATTATTTGACAGGCAGGAAAATAACTAAGGCTCATGACCATTATGAAGGTATAGTAACATGATATAACAAAAGAATTTAAAACCTTGACAACTTAAGTTGGAATCTCAGTCAGATGCTGGACAGAAAAAGCTGAGAATCTACCAATAAAATTGGTCTGCTGAGAATTTGGAGAATTGCTGGAATACAGGTCACATTCCACTACTCTGAATGTCCTTCTAAGAAGTTTATTATAAGTTTACACACACACACACATATATGTGTGTATATATATGTATATATATATATTTCCAAGTCCCTGCAGATGGCGCAACTGAAACCACAGCACACAACGAAGCCTGAGAGTGTAAGTCAGGTGGCATCGAATGACTGCAGAAACCTCATCCAGTAGCAAAACCCAAACAAACAAAAACCTCAGGAGTAAATAGTATCTGCTATTAGTTAATATTCGGCCAGTAACATTCACTTAGCAACCACCACTGGCATCTCACTTTATAGACACAGAAGTTGGAAGGGATCCAAGAAGGCCAAGTGATTATTTGTTCTTTTGGGTTACAGTTGTCAACATCTAATACAGTGCTGATGTTTTATGTTAAATGAAACTCTTAAGTTCACTTTTCAGCATCTTTGAGACAAAGGGCTGACAGGTGTTTGACATCCAACCTCACATTTTAGTGAGTTCACAGGAAAGAGACATAGTATCTGAGAAAGAATATGGCCAATAGAGAGCTAATACTCAAACTAAGTAAGGAGATAGTAAGAAAGCACAATTCACAGCCTGTGATGAGGTCAAGTCACCTAGTCCAGAAGAATTTCGCTCTAGCATACTAACAATTGTCAGATGTAGTTGGTGAGCCACTGTCAGGGACCTTTTAGAAGCTGTGGAGAATGGGAGAAGCATTGTAAGATTAGATAAAAATAAATGTCTCAATAGGAGAGAAAAAAAAAGTGTCATTAAGAACAGGTCATACCATACTAACCTTACTACATTTACTGAGGAATTAAACTAGAAGATCGAGGTTGTGCTGTTTAGTTTACCTATATTTTAGTAATGAATTTTAAAAGGGCTTTCATGTTATTCTTGTCAAAAACAAGTAAGCAAGATGATAGTACATTGTGCACCTGGAACTAGTAGAAAGACCGGACCCCAAAATAACTATTTGTAGTTTGATGTCAACCTGGAAGGAGACCTCCAGTGGAGTGCCCCAATCTATACTTGGGCCTGTGATGTTTAACAATTTTACTCTCATCTCGTATCCTTTTGGCTACCTACCTGCCAAGATCAGATTATAATTTTGGGCTCAGAATTAGAAGTTATCTTGATAGCTGGCAATCTGTATGAAAACTCCTACATAGTAAATTAATATTCCTGTGCTTATAAAAGAAGCTTATGCATAAATCAAAAGACAATAAAATATTAGTACTTACATTTATTTCAGGTATGCAGTTTACACGCATATTATTGAGCAAAATTGGATTGCAAACAAATATACAAATATCATAACAGGCATTATCAAATAACATAACTGGCACTAGTGTTATAAGCATATTAATGGAACTGGTAAGGAAAAATCATGGAAGAGGACTGCAGCCCATGGCATTTTTCTTTTTAATCAAACCAAAACTCTCGGTAGCACCATAATGGCAATACTTACAAGAAACATAGAAAAGAGAACATTTTAACTACTATTTTTTCAGAATCACTTGCTCTTACATTTTAGTGAATTAGGCAGGAAAGTTAACAGTGCATGCATTTTGGCCAGCCGTCACCTTCTTTTGTAAGCAAAAGCTAAAGGGAGTTAAGCTGGCCATACTGGGAATCTGCCTTTTATACCTGTGCAAGCACTGCACTGTGCTTTGATTCAATGATTGGAGACAGGCATATATTTTGCAAACTGCTGTTACATAAAAGTTGTTCACTAAAGCCTGAGTGAGTCTTTGGTAGGCTAATATTTTTTCATCATCATCAGCAATAAGAATTATGTGTTTCCCTATCTACCACAGTCATTTTAGGTTCTGTAGTTATTTTTATAATCCAAGGTGGCCACAGAGGACGTTCTGGAAAACAACACAGTAAAATCCTCAAACAACCAGGCACTTTAAACCCAGTCTATTCCAAAGGCACCGAGAATCAGTGGGGCACATTCTTCCCCTTGATGAAAAAAGTAACTGTTTCTTTAAAATGCTTATAAACCAATGGAGTCTTATTTTACATTTTGTACATATCTTATCATTATTTGTTGCTGTCTGTCTACTTAATTACCATTATACCTTTCTAGTAAGGTGATACAAACATTATACAAGATATACCACGTACCATGTTTCTCTCTTTCAAAGTTGTGCAAAAATTGCCATAACATTGCTCAAAGTGTACAAGTATCCAAACAGTAGTAAATGGGCTGCATTAAGCTCTGTATAGTGACATTGCATATGATTTATCCCAGAAGGGAAAAAAGAAAGTTGTGCCCAGTTATGAGTAGAAATGTTATAAAGGACATCAGCTATTGTAGAATAATCAGGAAGGATCATGGGAGACTCATGTTTCTTTTAAACAATATCCCTTAGTGGTTTTCGATAAATTGCCACTACCCATTTATCAGAAAGTCTCAAGTTTTCATGAGAATGTTGTAGAACTACATTAGTATTTTATATATCCATTATAAATTAAGCCAAATTTCTATATGAATACACAAGTATGTACTTTAAAGCAAAGTTTTGTGGCAAACACACAAAACATTAGCTTTGATCTCATGGTTTATTGTCCTGTTGTAATGCACTTTTAAAGCTTCATTTCACTTCACAGAGTTTGATAACTAAGATCCACATGAAGCGTTCTGCCTTGTTACATATAAAATCTAACTGCGTCATTATTATGAAACCTGGTTTCTGCTGGTAACTTGAAACTTACAGTAGTCACAGGTAGTTCAACCAGCTCCACACAGGGCCGTTCAGTGGCAAATGTCTTGCAGCCTAAATCTCAGTCTGAATTGTAGTATTTAATTCCATAACCTGTTGTGAGTCGTTGTTATTTGCTTCCTTTAGTCCCCCACCAAAGCAGAGATCTACACTGGCTGTTGTAACACTGCTCCCACACTCTTCAGCAATATAACTCAATGGTGGAACTTCAGCGGGGGTAGTCAGCACAGGAATGCCACTTGGATGGGGAGAGTTTTCCAGGCGGTCGTTTTCTACCTCAGGAAGAATGCTAACAGTAGCAAAACGTGTGTGATAATCATTGGAGCCGTGACTACAAGAAGTTTTCATGCTTTCCAAGTCAGAGCAACTGAACTCAGAAAAATGACTCGAGTGGGAGTCGGCTACAGATGGAATGCTGTCACTGAGAGACGGCGAGTCAAATTCACTGGAGTTCGTGCTCTGTTGCTCTAACAGCTGTGCATCCATATCCTCTCTGGTCTCATTTATCTTCATGCTACTCTTTTTCCTCAGTTTACCTTTAGGTTTTTTGCTTGCTGTTTCTTTGGACCACTTGGCGGCACTGGATTTACCTTCTGGCATACCACCAGATGAACTACCAGCATGACCACGGCCAAGAGCACTACTACCATCCTCCACGCTACTGCCTCCACTATTGTGTCGGAATTTGGCTGGTTTTGATTCAATATCGACTTGTACCTCCATACTATTGCCTTCTCTGAAACATAAAATTCATGATGCATATAAACACCTCATTTAAGACTAAGAGAAATTCACTTTAACAAACTAGCTGTAAAATTTGATAATAATGGTTAAAAATAATTTCAAAGTGGTACAAGAAATGCTTAAATTCCATTCAAAAACTCATTTTTGGGTTCAGCTTTTTATTACTTTTACTTGGCTGGTACTAAAAGTTTTTTTGTTAAAATTTTTTTAAAGGTATTATAAAAGCTACTAAACCAAATTAATGTAGAAAGAATTCATCATAAAACTCAGTATTGTTTGAGAAAAAAAGATATTTTCAACCCACTTTAAGTCCTTTCTTGTGGCCTAGTGGCTTTAAAGAAGGCCTTTTCTCTTCCAATGTTCAGTTCAGTCATTTTTAAGTTATGTCCGACTCTTTTGTGACCCCATTTGTTTTCTTAGCAAAGACACTGAAGTGGTTTGCCATTTCCTTCATCAACTCATTTTACAGATGAAGAAACTGAGGGAAACAAGGGTAAGTGCCCAGGGTCACACAGCTAATGTGAGCCAGATCTGAAGTCTGGAAGATGAGTCATCCCGATTCCAGGCCCAACACTCTATCACCCAGCAGTCCAAACCCTACTTCCCTCCTAATCAACAGTAGGAAGACTGGAGAACATCCACTTCTGTTCTACAACCACAATTTTCTTAAAAAAGCGTTGTTCTCTATACTCCTTTTATAATTATTTTTTGCTTTGGTAATTTTATTATATAATTTCATATTATTTCCATTCCAAAGCGAGAAACTTGCTGATTAGAATCACTATCCAAACTAATCATTTGACTTAGTTCTCTTAAAGTTAATCTACTAAATTTATTTTTCTTAATTTTAACTAAATTTCTCCTTACTTGTCCAATGGGATGTAGGAATTTAGGATGGATCCTGCCATTGCTTTGGTACTGGCATTATCACTGACTGTTCCCAAACTGACTGTGCCAGATTCTCCACTTAGGCTGTACCGTTCTTTCTGTACATCCGCTTGTACTTCCAACCTTAGGGAGGTAGGAAAAAAATACAAATAAGAAAGATTCAGAGTTACATGCAATGCCAGCACTATTATATGTGTTAAGAATTAGTAACACTTTCGTGGAAGAAAAATATTCAGCCATGTAAATGAGAATAGTTACTATAGAAACAACTATAAAATTAGTTTCCAAAGTTCTGGTTTAAAAGTGCAAATCTTCTTATTTGGTTACTTAAGTCAACTGAAACACAAGAATACTGTATATCAGTTCAGATGTGATGATGAGCTAAATGCTGAGCAGGATATTCACTTATAGCAACATAAAATAAATCTTGAAAGAATTTTAACTTACTCTATTCTCATTTTCAGATTCTAGAATCTTGGAATCTTTCTATTTTAAAGTAATTCCACTTAGAATCAATTTTGAATAACATTTTGCAGAAACAGGGAGCCAAAATATCCTATGCTAGAAGTGACCAACTGAATTATATTTTTATCGCAAATGAGATGTAAAGATCCAAATGATATGTACTGTAGCAAAAAATATTTGTATTTAAGAGCAAGAACTCTGATAAGAGTTATGTAACACTGAAACTCTAACTTATTCTATGTTATTTTTTAATTCTCATAATATTTCTAACTAAAAGATAAATTTACATATAATCGTGGCTAACAAATAATGGCAAGCCACAAGTAATGAATACTTCTGAATTAGCCATGTACAATCAAAGGGAAGAAAAGGTAAGATAGCTAGAAAATTTTTCATACTTTGTTATTTCGATTACTGTATGGTATTTACTCAATTACTGAGAATGAAGACACAACTTAAAAGGCTAGTTCAGTGTCAGGTATTCAATACTAATTTAGAATATGAAATTTTCATTACTAAATTCATAAAACACCTATGACATAAATGCTCCTTTTCTGAGAAACTGGCAGTGCAGTATGCTTTACTTCTAGCTTCTAATATTTAGAACACAAAAACAGTACTACTGTCAGATTACAACTTTAATTTTTTTCAATTAGAATTATTTTTTTTCAAAACTGACAAACTGAATCTATGAGAATTATGTTATTAGCAAATTATAACCTACAGGTTGAAGGGCAATTCAATTTGATGAGATAATTTTCATTGATAATACCTTACACTCTAATAATTCCACAACCAGCTTAATTTACACATGTATAGCATAGTGTAGAGAACATTCTTACCGGTTAAAACAGTTGACCATTGCACTTCCTGATAGACTCCCTGTGATACTAGCTCCGGCTAGTGCCATAGTGCTGGCTGTTTCACTTAAGTTGTCTCGAATGGCTCCTATTCTATCCATGTGGCTTCCACTAGCACTCAAACTACCAGTCAGTCCACCAACACTGCCTTCCCCTATGCTAGGGTTGTGGCGTGCTTCTGCTACTGAAGTCGCATCTAAATAAAAACATTTCCAAAAAATTGAAATGAGTTTGATTATAACTGCTGAAAATTTTAAGATAAAAATTAAATTCCAAGGCAAGATAGATGAAAGTACATAAAATGCTTATATGAACAGCACAATTAATGAATACTGACTGAACATATAATCAAGAAAATGCCATGAGATAGGATTTGACTAAATCTCTCCAAAGACTCAACTGGTTTTGATCTAAACGTTATAATTCTTTAAATTTATTTTTGAAGGGTTCATGTCTACATGAAGCACATATGTATAGTTCCACTACACACCTGATAAGATAACATAAGGTATAAAGTTTGTTAATTTGCTTAGGTAAAGGAGGAATGATAAAGTTTTCTTTAAAAGATCTAATTTCTATCCTTTTATTTTCCTTTAATTCTCTTATTAAACTTTTAAACCTCCCTGGAAGGTTCTTATCATTGTTCTATTCTTTCTTGGGTGTCCATAGTTGTTATACTTGTAGTATTGTATTTTCTTTCTGCAAGAGATTTCTTATTTATTTTATTCCACAGTATTAATTCATTATAAAAGGACTGATTTTGTTTATTTCCACTGGCATTTCTGTGAAAATTTCTTACTCATTTTTTAAATTATTGTTCTTTTACTGTATTTGGCGAATTTATTGCTATTTTAAGGTGATGCAGGTGAGTAGGTCGTGGGCATGACCAGGAGTCTACAGAGACACAATGGACAAAATTTAGGAAATTACTAGATGTAGAGGGAGAAGGAAGACTGAAAGATGACTGACATTTTAAGCCTAGGTGACTGGGAGAATGGGAGTGCTATTAACAGCAACAAGAAAGTTAGAAGGGTCAAGTTTTATCTGGTAGAAAGTTAGTTTGGCTCTGAACATACTGAGTTGAAGGTAAGAGCAGGAGATCCAAGTATAGATTATCACTGTCATTTAGGGAACATATTTATATAAAAAAGTACAAGATTTCAGTGAGGGACTGGACCTCAAGTGCAGGGGAACATTCTACCAAAGTAATAGATTTGATTGTGATGGGAGGAGGCATAGATGAGATTAAGAGCAAAGGGCAGGGCTTCAGTAGAACACTCGAATAGAGGGAAGAGAAAGCACTCCAGGAGATCCAAGAAAAGGTCAGAAAAGTAGAAACAGACCTGTAAGAAGAAAAAAGAGAAGTATCACAAAAATCCAGGGATGAGATATGATCAAAGAAGGGGTGGAGGTTTATATTGTTAAATGCTGCAGGAATAATGAGGTCTGAAGAGAGACCAGTGATATAGATGGGGCAATAAATGACAATGAAGAGAAGAGCTGTTGGAATCTTATTTTGATTCTATTTTTCTGATGAAGTATGAAGAGCAATTAGCTGCCCCTGAGGAATTCAGGTCATTTGCCTAATATTAACTATATTCTTGGGCCGAAAAGAAGTAGTGACTGTGGAAGACAGAAGTACCAAAGGACTGGAGAAGGGCTGTCCCTTAAATGCTGTCCTCTAAAAAATATTCAGAACAAGAACAGAGTCCTCAAACTATAGGCCAATGAGTATGACTTCAATTCTTGGCAAAATTTGAGAACAGATTATTAAAAAAGTGGTTGGGGGGGGCAGCTAGGTGGTGTAGTGGATAGAGCATCGGCCCTGGATTCAGGAGGACTTGAGTTCAAATCCGGCCTCAGACACATAACACTTACTAGCTGTGTGACCCTGGGCAAGTCACTTAACCCCACTGCCTAACCAAAAAAAAAAAAAAAAGACTAGGGAACACCTAGAAAAGGAAGTGTTTGGGGCAGTTAGGTAGCATAGTGGATAGAGCTCTGGCCTTGGAGTCAGGAGGACCTGAGTTCAAATCCAGCCTCAGACACTCAGATATTTACTAGCTGTGTGACCCTGGACAAGTCTCTTAACCCTGATTGCTTCACCAAAAAGCAAAAATAAAAAATAAAAAAATAAAATATAAGGAAGTGCTGATTACAAAAGTCAACATGGTTTCATCAAGGACAGATCATACCACATTAACCTTGCTTCCTTTTTTGACACTGTCACTAAACTGAAAGATATAGAAAATACACCTTATAAATGTTTCTCACACTACTCTTTGAAAAAGATGGAGATATGTGGAACTGATGATAATATAATTAGGAGGGTCTGAAGGTGATTGAATGGATAGACCTATCCAACAGTCATTAATGGTTTTATGCTACTTAATATTTTTATTAATGACTTGAATAAATAACAGAGAGCATGCTTATAAGAGTTGCAGATAATACAAATCTGGAAGAAACAACTCCCACCCTGGACAATGATGGTCAGTAGCCAGAAATATCTTGACAGGATAGAACACTAGACCGAATCTAAGAAGATGAAATTTAATGGGATGAATGGAAAGTCTTATCCACGAGTTTAAAAAAAAAATCAACTTTAGTTGAACTTTTTACATTCCTGCATGTAACTCATGAGACCTTTGTCAGTATTAGGATAGTTGGAGGGAAAAAATTATATGTATGTATATAGATAGATAAATAGAGAGCACAGGTTGAGTTGAAGATGAAGGGGTGATATCTGGAGAATAAAATTAAGGGGTGAGAGAAGATTATACTGGGAGAAGGAGAAAGGGAGAGGTAGAATGGGGTAAATTATCTCACATAAAACAGATAAGAAAAGGCTTTTACAGTGGAAGGGAAACGGGAAGGTGAGAGGGAATGAGTGAATCTTATTCTCATCGAATTTGGCTTAAGGAGGGAATAACAAATACACTCAGTTGGGTATGGAAATCTATCTTATCCTACAGGAAAATGGGGGGGGGGGAAGGGGACAAGAGAGCAGGGGGATGATAGAGGGGAGGGCAGATTGGGGGAGGGGATAATCAGAAGCAAACACTTCTAAGGAGGGACAGGGTCAAAAGAGAGAATAGAATAAATGGGGGGTGGGATAGGATTAAGGGAAATACACTTAATTTTTCACAACATGACTACTACTATGGAAGTGTTTGCATGACTATACACGTATAACTTGTGTTCAATTGCGTGCCTTCTCAATGAGGGTGGGTGGGGAGGGAGGAAGGGAAAAAATTTTGAACCCAAAGTTAAAAAAAACAAAATGTTAAAAAAAATTTGTTTTCACATGCAACTGGGAAATAAGATATATAGGCAATGGGGTACAGAAATCTATCCTGCCCTACAGGAAAACTGAAGGGGAAGGGGATAAGAGAAGGGGGAAGAGATAGAAGGGAGGGCAGATTAGGGGAAGGGGTATTCAGAATGCATGCCATCTTGGGGTAGGGGGAGGGACAAGATGGGGAGAAAATTTGGAACTCAAAATCTTGTGGAAGTGAATGTTGAAAACTAAAAATAAATTAATAATAATTAAAAAACCACAAAAAAAAATCAACTTTAGAAATATGATATGGGGAAAGTCATAGCTAGCTATCAGTTGATCTGAAAAAGATCTGTGAGTTTTAATGAACTGCCAGTTCAATATGTCAGTGTGATACCTGATATCTAGTCAAATAGAAGCTCCTCAAGGGAAGAAGCTGTTGTGATGTCTTTTTATCCTTGTACTGGGCACATACTTGGTGCTTAATACATGCTTGCTGAATTGAATATGCAAGCCTAGAGAACTGACATAAGCTTGGACTACACTGCATACCCTTTTCCTGAGAGATTTTACTTTGTAATTACTTTTACTTACAAAACAGGCCCACATTCATACTAGTCCAAATAAATACAAAGGGCAGTAAGATTCTATCATTTATGATTACAGAATCTCTGATTTAGAGCTGAAAGAGATCTTTTTGTTTAATCCTCCAGATTTTACAGATGAGAAAGTCAATGCTAAAGGTTAAGTGCCTTATCTTTAGTCAAATGGGAGAATAAAACGGCAAAGCCAGGATTCAAACCTTATCTTATGGTTCTAGCTTATACTTGATCACTTTCATGAATTTACTGTCAGGTAATATGCTTCCTTTGGTTAAACGGCTTACCTACTGCTATATTTGTTCCACCAATATTTATATCATTTTCATCATCAAATTCGATCCTGACTCCCTTTCCATTGCCTGCTGACACTCCACAACCCCCACTTCGACAGAGAGATATTGGAACGACTCCATAAACATAAGCCAACATAATAGGAACACCAATGCCTTAAAAAAGAGAAAGAGAATTTAAATTAAATGTTATTATGAACCAAAAAGTAAAACACTGAAAAAATAAAACTGGGAAAGCATTTTTAAGAGATGATGAGTACAAAATAAAGGTGTCAGAGTTCAAACTTAGATATGTATACAAAAATAACTTATTCCACTAAAATTTTAACACTCTGAACTGGAATGAGGTTCCAGTTTCTACACTAAATATGAAAACGTAACATTCCTTAACACATAAATTATTAATTTTTATACCAAAGGCATATTTTATCATTTTCAAACTGAACCTTTCATATTTAACATTAACTTCAAAATTCTTTATTTTATAATTTTCTCAAAACTAAGGAAAATGAAGTTGGAGGTATCTGAAGGTATTCAGTATTTGCTTACCTACAGTTACTGCAGCTACAACCGGAGATACTATTACAGACAGTGTTACACCACCTGCTATGGCCAAATTCCGTTTGTGTTTTGAAATATCCTTGCCTTCATATCGATTATGAATCTTGAGTAGAAAGAAAAATGGTTGGAGAAGAGATACATTACATATTCAATTTAGATGGAATAGGTCTAGACTTGCTAAAAAGTTAAAATATTTCCTCATTTAAAAAAAAAAGACTGTCTCTAATATAAGGCAAATCTAAGCTCTCTTGGCATTTTCACAAATGTTTACCTTATCCCTATCTAATATTTTGCAGAAAGTAATTTATCAAAGTGACTTAACATGTGTTATTTAGTTATACCAGTCTGTACTCCTTGCCCCTACTCACTTACCACCTTTTCACTTTCAACTCCTTTCAATCTGACTGCTATCATCATCACTATGATACAGTCATGTTAACTGGTCTTAAGTATTTAATTTTTTTTTCAATTAATGAAATCTCTAATAAAAAGTGAGTCATAGAACTATCTGATTAGAGGATAGCATAATTTTTATATTCAGCAAATTAGAAAAACTAAGTTTATTTTCAACATGGTTATACACTAGATGTTTAAACATAATATTGGAAAACTTCCAAGTAAACTGTATGAGTTTCATCCTATTTTAGGATGCTTAATAAGTATATAGGCACTTATGGGATGTTTGCCAAAAATGCCTTCATTTCTTTACTAACCTAGCTAAGCTAGCATTCAATCTATATATAGGGTAGTATTCTTGTCCTGATGACCTCTTTTAGACAATATCCTTCAGGTTGTCAAAATATGCAGTTGGATAAGGGTAGCATCATCCCCCTCAATGGGGCTAACTTGGGAAGCATAGTCTGTGTACTTTGTTGGCAGGTGGGTTCAGGAGAGAGACTTACATTTTATTTTAGCCTGCTAGTCAGTAAGCATTGTAGAAAACAAAGCTGGAATAACATTACTGTGTATGCTCAGAAAAAATTATATACACCTCATATAACAGTAATGTCTTGGTGAATAAAAATAAACCATGTTTAGACATGTTACATAATTTGCATAATAACACCACCAGCTCTGCATATGAATTGTAAAGGATTTGATCTTGGGGGTTGGGGGGAGAATAAGAGTATAAAAGGGAGTGGGCTGGGACCCTGAAGGGTCAAAGAATACCATTAAATTTTAAATATTCTCAACTATATGCTTCAATACTTTGAAGACTTGGGATTTTGTTAGTATGGGAATACCCTTCACCAATGCAGAGAATAAAACTCTTCATGCCTTACAGGATAGGATTCTTTAATTGCTATGGCCATATTTATCACTTGGTGGCTAACCCTTGAATTGGGAAGGATAACAAAAACAGTTACTGAGGATCAGAACCCCAAATAAGTCAAAAGAGATCTCCTAGCTGCTCTTCAAATCACTAGGCCTAAATGATCTACATTCTAGGGTAATAAAGTAATTCTGTATGTGACTAGTAAACCACTGTCAGTGATCTTGGGAAAAAAAAAAAAGAGAATGGGAAAGGTGCTCCAAGATATGCATAAATGTTCCAATTTTCAAACCAAGGATGAAGATGAATTCTTGAAACTATAGGACAACGAACTTCTATTTAGCCTACAAATATACTCAAATCTTCTTGAAGAGATAACAATGCATAATGAACAGAACTGTGGGCTTGGAGATGGGAAGACCTGGTTGAATTCTGCCTCAGATACTTTTAGTTGCTTTGTGACTAGGTAAGTCACTTAATTCGATCCTCAGTCTTCTCATCTGTAAAAATGGGGATAACAATACCCGTTGTGCCTACCTGACAGGGTTGTTGTCAGAATAAAATGCAATAATGTACACAGAGTGCTCCATAAACCTTAAAGCATTATATGTGTTGCTGATTATCATTATTTACTAAAATTATCGATCTGTCATCCTCTTTTCCTTTTGATGCCAAACTCTTTGAAATACTAGTCCGTACTCCTCACCTCTACTTCCTCATCACTTTTTCACTCTCTACCCCTTTCAATATGGCTGTCATCCCCATCACTGTTACAGTCACCTCCAAAGCAACTAAGGACCTCATTACCAAGTCAAACAGCCCTTTTTTCTGTCCTCATTCTCCCTGACCTCTCTGTAATCTGTGACATTGAGAACTATTCACTCCTTAAGACACTCCTTCATCACAGAGTTTCTCTTTCTTCGCCCCACTGATCTCAGACTACTGAAATCATTCCCTTCCTTCATGGCTCAGCTTCAAGCCACCTCTTCCATGAAAAACTATTCTTGATACTTTAAGTAAAAGTGATCCCCAAATCCCTCCTCAAATGTCTCACAGCACTCTGCTTACACTTCTCCTCAGTACATATCTCATTCTTCTCTGTATCATTGCTTTCTTCAACATTTGCCTTCTGCTCACTCTCTTCCCCAAAAGACTGTAAGATCCTTGAGTGCAGCAAGGGTTTGTGTACAGCATCATGCTTCATACGTCAGACACATATTTCGGTATTTGTTGAACTAACTAATTTCAGGTAGAATTCTTAATTGGGTTACACTTGAAGGAATGGTTTGTGAACACTTAGAAAGGTATTCAGTGCTCATTATGTACCAGCCTGGTTTTATCAAGAAGAAATCAGGACTTATAATTTCTGATTTTGATTGGAAAAAAGCTGTACATTTTGGCAAAGCATCATACAAAAATATTTTAAAATATTCTTGTGGACAAGTTAGAAAAAGTAAGCCAGATGTCACTACAATTAAGGTGGATTTTGAACTGGCTGAACAATAACTCAGGGACTAATAATTAATGGAATGCTTGGAAGGTTTCCATTTTGTTCAACTTTCTTAAAGAAAAACTAGGACTGAAGGTATAATGGTCATGAAGTACATGATTATGATACAAATTTATGCATGATATGAACTGAAGCAGGAAGGATCCAAAATAAACAAAAATCTCAACAGTCTAAAATAATGGGCCCAATCTAACGACATTAAATCTAACAAGGATAAATATACACTTCTATACTTTGGTTAAAAAAAGGCAGTAACAGTTTATGTGAAAAAGACTAAGGGAACTATATAAATTCCGTAAGGGAACTATATAAATTCCGTAAGTCAACAGTATTACAAGCAATCTTAACAGTCAAGCATTATAACCGATCAAGGAAGATTACAACAGCCACAAATCAAATAAGCAATTGTGTATTTTACCTTACGTCCAACATACACCGGAATTCCAATAATCATTGCAGGAATAGCAATGCCAGCTATTAAAGCAATTCCTACAGGAGCACCAACGAGTGTTCCTAGCTGCCATAGTATTTTCTTCTTACGGCTCCAAGGCTTCTTTCCCCAAAAAGTACATCCTGATGGGCTAATGAAAAGAATTGAAAAATAAACCAACACTAGTTTGAAAACCCAAGAATAATTATTAGACAAGATTATAACAGTGACTTTAAAGTTTTGTACTTTTTTAATACAACCAAAAGATTTTCTAAAACAAAAAAGTAGTTTGTATAGCACAAGGGGAATTGGAATTGGTTCTTAGTACTCAACCACCCAAGAAACCTTTAGTTATTATTCAAGCAGTAAAATATTCCTTTTATAGTCACATATTAGATATATACACATTTTGTGGACAGTTATAATTTACATACAAAAAATTTTTAAAGGACTTTTAAGACCCAATACAGCCAAAGGCCTCCACTGTGATACAATAAAACATCCTTATTTACAACTACCAATCTTATAGGCTTGCCAGAGGCTCAAGGAGGTTAAGTTACTATGGTCACACACTAGTTAGTGTCCTAACAGATATGAACCCATGTCTCCAATATTAGCTAGCACTCTGCAATGTTACATCTCATTACAAAAAATTCTTCCTAGAAATGTTGCTGGTTATTAATCTTACTAAAAAAAATTGGCTCATTCTACCATTTATTGAATTAGAACAAAATTAATCACTTTAAGTATGTTTCAAAATCTAAATTTTAAAACACTAGTGCGAAAAAAATGTAATGCCATTTTGTTTTTATATTATATATAACTATCACCTTAAACTTACCTTAAATAATGTAAATCTGAGATTTCTTTCATACACAGCCAACAAAACTCACAACCACAGACAGCACATGTCATGTGATTGCAACTTCCATCATTCATCTTTATTATGTAGGCAGCACATCGTGGACATGGTTTTATATCATCAGCTATTATTAAGAAAAAAAATAGAAACTTTTACTGATACGTAAAATATATCAAATTATATCAATAAACAATCATTCCTGATAAAATTTCTAATAGAATCTTGATGATTTAATATTTGAAATGAAGATACTCATATACTCAAATCTTTCCATTAATGCACTATCCAATACTATTTTGTAATTTAACCACAAGCATTTCTCGTGTTAGTCTGATAAAAGATGAGAAATAACACAAGAGCAAAAAGAATAGGAATGAAGAGATGAAGTTAAGTCCTTGGGACAGCTATAGAGGAGGTGAGGTTTCATATTAAGAACTTACTTAAATAATTAACTTTACTGATTGATGTGGGTACTCCCTCTATGGATCATAAGCTATGACTTAATATATTATCTTTATAATTTGTTAGAGTAGAAAAAGTCATTATTCCACAACCAATCTGAAGACAAACTTTTAGCCCTCAGACTATAGAGTATCACTTTATCTATTCTTAAAGTATTTCCAGAGATGATTCTTTGCTCAGCAAACTTTAGAAAACTCAGGGTCACCTTTCATAGCACAATAGGTATCAGAGTTATTCTAAGAATAAGTTAACTGAAAAAAAAAATATCTTTTCAGAGATTTCTGTAATAAAGGTGTCATTGTCTCAGATACATAGACAACAGTCAAATTTATAAGAAAAAAGAGTCATTCCTCAATTGATAAAGGACCAAAGGATCTGAAAAGGTAGTTTTCAAAAGAAAAAAATCCAAGCTATCAACAAGCATATGAAAAAGTGCTCTAAATCTCTAATAGAAAAATGCAAATTAAAACAACTCTGAAGTATCACGTCATACCCACCAGGGTAGCTAAGATGACAAAAAAGCAAAATGACAAATGCTGGAGGAACTATGGGAAAAGAGATACAATAATGTACCATGTGTCCAACCATTCTGGAGCTATGCCCTTAAAAATATTAAACTGTGCACACTCTTTGACACAGCAATTCTACTACTAAGTCTGTATTTCAAGAGATGAAAGAAAGAGGAAAAGGACACAAATGCACGAAAAATATTTATAGCAGCTCTTTTTGCAGTGGCAAAGAATTGGAAATTGAGGAGATGACCATCAACTAGGGAACAGCTGAACAAATTATAATACATGAATGTGATGGAACATCATTGTGCTGAAAGAAATCATCACAAAGGATGAGTCAGGTTTTGATGCTCTACACTTTGTCAACTCACCCTGAATTGCCTCTCCTCCTCAGAGTGGAGGGCTAGAAGACAGAGTACTAAACTCCTTTCATCAAAGCCTTCCTTTATAGAGGCCTCACAACTTTCTTGGTACTCCATTCTCCACCAGCTGCTCTGTCTGTCTTCAACTCCAGAAAACAGTGTATCCTCTGGCTGGGTACCCACTGGTGGCCCCCCTACCCCTGTCAGCTTCCTTTTGCATGTTGCCTTCTTCCATTAAGTTGTAAGGTCTTTAGGAGGGACTCTATGTTTTTTTCTTAATTATATCTCCAGAGCCTGGCACAGATTAGGAACTTTATAAATGTTTACTGAATTGAACTGGTTTCAGAAAAACCTAGGAAGACTTCTATGAATTATTGCAAAGTGAACAGAACCAGGAGAACAATTTATACAGAAACAACAATATTGTAAAGATAAACAACTTTCAAAGACAGAACTCTGATAAGCCATAATTCCAAAAGACTCATGATGAAACATGCTATTCACCTCTAGATAGAGAGTTGATGGATTCAGAGTGCAGATTTGGTGGCTTGAGGAGAGAAGATTTAGAACATATTGTGGGAAGTGTGATATGGAAAAGAAAAGGAATTACTGTGTAGCAGTGAAGACCCAGTTAAGATTAGATATTAAAAATTTCTGGCAGATCCAGTCAATTGCGTGACTTCCTCCACTGGAATTCAGCAAACAGAAAGCAGAAGCCAAGAAGGTAGACAGATGGTAGAAAGTAATCTAGGGCTGAGGTTTACAGGTGGATAAGAAGCAAAGCAGCAAGGAGGCAAAGAACTTGAGGGTAGAGGATTGAATGAAGTTGAACTGGCTAATTGTAGTATCAAGATTATGAAGGGAAGGAAGGCCAGAGCAGTACTAGGATGACAGGGAGGTGTAAAATGACAGAAGGTCAAGAAGGATGAAGAAGTTAGGAGGGATGAGGCACACAGAGAGATAGGAAGGTTAGGAAGTCATGTCATGTAGAAGAATTTCAGAATTCTAAATGACGGACGTAGGGTATTTGTGAAAGATGATGAGGTCAAAACTAGGACAGTTCCTGTGTGTGGCAGTTAGCTAAGTTGCAGGTCATGAGAGTTGAAGAAGCTGATGAACTGGGAAGTCAGGTTGTTTAAAGGGATTTTGACATGTATATTAAAGTCCCCAAATATAAGGCATTATTAGGGTAGAGAAGAAACCTGAACCATGTGCTAAAAAAGGGCTGGGAAAGGTGGTGGTAGCTTGTCTTGTCACAAACTAATAGTCTGATTTGGACTCAATAATACTCTCAAAATTTAAGACTCCTTGAATTCAATGCAAAGGTACACACAGGGAACAATAGCAAAAGATGTTATTAAATATGATTGAGGAATAAAGAATGAGAGGGGTTAGACTTGTAACCTAATGTTTATATATCAACACTAATCTCTTTAAGGGAGATGGGGTACAGGACATGTTGAAAACCAAATATAATTACAAAAAAGAAACTATATTTTGAGAGACAGGAAAAAACCTGTTGCTGATGTTGGGAGTCATTTCTGAATAAACTGCATAAACTTAGACCACTGACTTTTTAGAGCAAAGATTATTAAGGGCTTTGAATGCCAAATAGTTTGTCTTTGATGTGGGAAGTGATAGGGAGCCACTGTTGAGTACCATGGTGACATGGTCAGACCTTTTAAAATTATTACCTTGAGAAGTTTATTCAAATGCCATTCCTCAAAACATTTATTGAATTCTTGGAACTGTGTTCAAAGTCGCCTAACTTCCCACAATAGGAAGCCAGTTTTCTTATTTTATAGTTAACAGCTCATTGTTGGCCAAGACATGGAATTAGTGTGTTCAGTTTAATCATTCTTACTCAACAGATTTGACACTGAGTTACTTTACTGGTTATTTCTAACAATTAAGTTTACTTATGAAGTATAAAATTTGTCTCCAAGGATATTTCCCCTTCCCCCAAAACAAAAAAAAAAATGTATAAGTTCTGAAAGTAATCTCAAAAGAATTGCTTCAGAAATGCTTTGAATGACAGGGTCACTGAAATAAGTGTGCAGATTTTAAAGATGACAGCTTTACAGGGGACTAATTAATGCATTTGCTTGTATAAATTGTGGTGTCAAAAATAAAAATCATGTCACTTAATTGTGCGTACATACACACCTATACACACACGTCTTTACAGGTGTTATGTATGAATATATACATACAGTTCAGGTACACACAAATCCACTAGCAAACAAGTTTTCCTTATTAGAACTCCCCTTTACCCCCTCTACTCCTAACTCTCCCTCCTGTCCTATTCTGTCCCAAAAGCGGGTGGGTTCTCTCTCTTTTAAGCAGAGGGTATATGATCAGATATTGTCAGATATGACAGTCTGGATCTTTTTCAGTATGAACTGGACTAGATGGCCACTAAGGCTTCTTCTAAATCCCAAATTCTATGATTCTGTTTCTGACGGGTCCTATCCTACTCTGAGAAGGGGCAAGTCATTTCTCAAGTAGGCCCCTAAAGGCAACTGCTTAGGTACTTTTCAGTTCATCTTACTTCAACAACTACTTCAGGTCTGTCATTTTTTACTAATACTTTGAGGTTTTATCATATTTTTGAACTGAGGGAACAGAATAAAGCAAATCCACACATAATGAAAAAAAATATCTGGGTATATACAACTTGACAAATGCTACATTCTACATTTCAGTTCAAGAAAATACCAAAATACTTTTCAAGATTTTCATTTCCCAAAAGCACGAGTAAAAATATCTTCCCTCATATATCTGCCTTATTGAAATCCCAATAAAAGCATTAGGAGTTTAAAAGTAACATGAGCCTCTTATGAAGACCTGTAGGATAAACATTAAAATGGGCCACAGAATCTGAATTTGGGATTCTACAGCTTATGACAATGTTTTTCCTACTGGGCATGGAGGATAAATACATTATTCACATATGAACCCTAAAATAATTTCAAACTCATGACCTGCAAACATGGATTTGTATTTTTAAACTCTCAACCTAAAATATGCTTAAATATCCTTATTACACACATACACACAATATTTGTAATTACTGAAATAAAGTATTTCAAAAGTCAGACAAAGTATCTTCTCCTGTACGATTTAGGCCTTAAAAAAAAACAACACATAATAATTTTCTTCTGTTAAAAAAGAATAGTAATTCATAACTAACAGTGTCTCAGTCAGAATCTACCTCTCAATTGAATGGTGTTTTTGTTAAGCCTGACCAAAAGACCAATACATACCATGAGTACAACTTTATGACCACTCTTAGTATAAAAACTATCATGGCACTTACTTTGTTTTATTTCTTAAGAAACAATTAATATTTTAATTTTTTCAATCATAACTTTTAAATAATGAAAATATTTCGTCACATAAAATTTTCTCAAGTATTTCCAGGTCAGAAATCCTATGCCATAGCACAATAATCTGAACATTGGAAGGGGAACAAAGAATCCAAAGCTGTTGGACTACATTGCTATTTGTTGAAATAAATTATTTATCTTCCAAACATTCTAGAGATAGTAACTGGGCATAAATACCTGCTGCTCCAGACTCTTGGCTATAACTAATGGAAGAAGAACGTATTGTTCTCAGACGTAGGCTCTGGGCTCTCTCCTGTCGGGCAGCATCACAGGTCTGGTTTGGGTGCCAAATTTGTTTACAATGGTAGCAGAACTCTGTTCCACAGCCTTCACGTCCACAAGTTAATTTTGGACAGCTGGCACAGCCAAATGCTATCACAGCATATCTTGAAGAACCAAGATGAGAAGATGGAGATTAAATAAATAAATAAATATATATATATATATATATAAAAATACAAGACAAATTTAAAATACTAAAAAAATTATTTAATTTTAATCTTACCTCTGCAACAATTTTCATTTCTAGCAAATTGCCCACAAACAAATGTTTAAGTTAAATGATTATCTATTAAGGGGGATAAATTAATGGATGTTACCTACATTCATACTTTAAAGCCTCAGGACCACAAATTTAGATCTGGAAAAGAACCTTCCAGGGGTAGGGAATGTGGCCTCAAGGCTGCAGGTTCCCCACCCTGGATAGCCTACTCTCTGCTGTAAAAGGATGAGGAACGTAAGTTTCAGAGCAATTAAGTGACTTGTTCAAGATCACAAAACTGGTAAGTAGAAGAGCTGACATTTGAATCCATATCCTCTGACTCTAAAACCATAGCTCTTCCCCATGGCAAGCTCCCCAAACTCTACCTTCCCCCCCAACTCCACTTTCCATCCCATTTCTCTTGAGGCCAGAGTAAACTTGTTTTTTTTTCAACATTTATTCTAAAGATGAATAGGACACTAGTAAGAATTTATCTGTGATTATCACATTAGCAAATAAAATTTGCTTTAAAAAATTAGCAAATTATCATTTCCTTTAAGAAGCTGTACTGAACAAGTGAACCTAAAAAAAAAAACTCAGTGCTTTCTAAACCTTTATCTTACCTGTTAAAAGGATATCCATTCCATAACTTATTTTCAAGAAAATGCCATAAAAGTAGACTCTTATAATCAATTACATATGCTTACTTTATTTCTGCAGTTGAATCTCTTAAGTGTCAGTGGGATTCTCTCTTAATACTTTATGATAGATAGCACAGTAGATAGAGTGCCAGGCCTCAACTCAGGAAGACATCTCCCTGAGTTCAAATCTGGCCTCAGACATTTACTAGCTATGACCCTAGTCAAGTCACTTAACCCTGTTTGCCTCAGTTTCCTCATCTATAAAATAAGCTGGAGAAGGAAATGGCAAACCACTCCAATATCTTTGCCAAATGGAGTCATGAAGAGTTGGACACCACTGAAACGACTGAATAACAACAACAAATTTGTTCTCAGCACTATATACAAGTTTCAGATGGTTAAATATACAAATTTATATGGCTAGTTACCCCAATCAAAAGACTCCAACTTCAATTAACACCTAGTTGCTATCAAGTGCTAAACTATTTTTTTCTTGATAGCAAAACAGATTATGCCATGCTTCCCCTTTCCATCTTTGTCCAAAAGCCCAAACAACTTGACAACTGATTTATGCTATCAAATTTTTAGCTTTCTAATAAGTTGTCTGTGACTGCTAGAGTAGATCTTCTATGAAAAAATAGGTGATGGTCTTTCTCTTCCATGTCTGCAGGGCTGACAGTAACAATGTCAGTAGAAATCAGTGTTACCTCGTCTGTTAGTTCTAAAAAACAAAAATAAAAAGCTCTAGAAATTAATGTTTATTTTAACTAGCCAGGTAGTTGTCACTGCTCTAGCTAGTAATAGAAATCAAATTCCACAAAGTTATAGAGAATTCCCAAGATAAGAATTACCTATATTAAAATTAAATATTTAAATGTAAATGTAGTTTTTACTGAATGCACAAATCTATTATGAACTGACGATGCAGATGACCATAACTTTATTTTGGAAAGGGTTTCGAATGAGAACTATGCTTTTATATTTTGTCAATCTTAAGTGCAATCTTTCTTTGACTGGTTCTTGGACAATGTTAGGATTCCTAAATGTGCTTTTTAAAAACTAGAGGTTGGGGCCAGGTTCGTTTATTTTGGGGGGAATATAACTCAAGTTATAAATGGAAATCAATGGGTAAATTAAATTTAATATTTTCTAAAGAAATTTAAATTACATTAATTTATTACATTATTAAATTAAATTAATCTAAAGAACATTAAGGAAAAAAGCACTACTCTTGTGTGGAAAATTTGAAATTGTTCTGTCTATACTTGGTATATAACACTAACATTTAGAGTACTGGGATTTTTAACAATACAGCTTCTCTTGTTATATGTAAAGAAATTAGAAATCATCTAATCCATAAATGATGTGAAAATGGCAAAAACCAGCATATTCAGCCCACTATGGAAATATTTAATATCAATATTAGTTAAAAGAATTATTGTCCCTTTGGTTTTGATTTGGCTTTGATAGGTTGGGTTTTAACACTTTGCCCTCCCCCCCATTAAAAAACAAGCAAAAACAAACCTGCTTCATCTCTTCAGCTGATGCTTGTTTTCTCTCCCTACCTACTCTTTAGTAGGTTTCCAACAACCAAATTACTCATTCTTTCCTGAAGGGGGGAAAGAAGGTTCCCCTATTCTGTCCATAGCAAATTATCTCATAAATTAAAGACCAGGAGAGAGGATTTCTTAAAATTACTCTTACGTGTAATTCAATGTGGTTAAGATTGGGAGAAGTTAAAGGCCTGGTCCCATTTAAAAAACATCTAAAATAAGATTAGGAGTGGGGCAGGGGAAGATTCCCCCAAAAGTTGAAATGGTAGAAAAACAAAAACTTGGTATTTTCTCTTTAAGGGAGAATAAAAAAAATGCTAACTAGACAAACAGTTATTTTACATTTAAGGAGGTGAGGGATGAAGTTCGAGGGAAAAAAATCATGCTTTCTACCGGAACTGTATTTTAATTTAGCAAAAACTTGGTTAAAGAGCAAAGCAGTTTAACTTCTGGTAATATTTACTCAGCCTAATTTTATGGTAAATTAAGATTACTGAGAGTAAAATTCTCTTAAAACACTCAGGTAATTAACTTATTCAGATACTACAATTATAATGGCTAAAATACTCCTGATAGCTGGGGACTGTTAAATACAATTCTCCTCGGATTGTAGTTTATTGGATTTGTCTTACTGTATGTAATAATGTTTGCCATTTCTAAATTGCGTGGGCTAGTTTTCTCTGAAATGAAAGAGGTCCTGTGACGTACATAAGGAAAAAAAAGGTCAGTGTACAAAACTACTACCTTTGTGCTGAAAACTTTAAGTTGTTCTTTCTACACTTGGTATATTACACTGTAACAAGCTATAAGGATTTTAAAAAATATAGCTTTTCTTCAGTATTTATCTTGCAGTATCATTCTTACTACCATTAAGTATAGGTTTCTTCTTATAGAAAAAGATTAATCTATTTTTTAAGGCTAGATATACAAGCTCAAAGTGAAATGGGGGAGGGGGTAGAGGAGGGTTTTGGACTAGATGGACTCTTCAAGAACCCTTTCATCTCTAAATCTCCATCTCTATAAGTTCATCAATAGTGTTACAGAAACACATTTAGGCAGAAGACTAGGACTTCAAGCCCTGGAAGACACCAGCCTTCATTTCCTTACCTAAACAAATTTGAATAATCTTTTCATTCTCCCAGCACATAGGGTAGTAAACTTCAAATGACTATATAAATGAATTATGATTACTATTAATCTACTTAACATCAAACCCACCAAAAAGAGTGCTAGTAGAGAAAGAATCGGGTTCAAAACCACTAAGTTAGAAATTGGGAATAGGACAGAAGTTGTGGCAGGCATCATTAACTTAAGGTGGTGGGTAAAGCAGAATGTTGTTCTTCCTTTGTTTTGAAGAGGTCCAACGACATCAAAGGGTGATGTCTTGACTCTTGTGTGCATTGGATTTAAGTAAGGGAGAGTTGCACAAAGTCTTCAGCCTCACTTTCTCTTCCAAAGTCATCAAAGTCCAGTGACAAGACAAAAGTCAGGAAGACTGGCAATGGCCCAGGGATGCAGTGGATTCCCCTAGCATCTTTTGATGTCTGACCAAGCTCTAAGTGCTCCACAACACCTGCTTCAGCTGTGTTCATCGCCATTGGGACAAACTGTTCTCATCTGCCCATTCCACCAGGGAAGCATTCACATGTTGAGGGTTAGACATGCCCCTAACTTACCGACAAGCTTGAGACCTGTCAGTTACCCTCCACCTAGTTTTGCCTGTCTGCTTAAACGGTTTTACTAGGGGTGTGGCCACTGTGCATTCCACAGTTTCTTGGAGCCCCAGGTGAGAGTCGGGTGAAAAGCTGGACACCAAAGGTGGATCAGCAGCCCTCCTATCAGAGGTGCTCATCCTCCCTGTACACTCCATATGCTCTAGGTTAATACCCAGCATACCCCCCAAGTGAATTAGGGCACCACCTTCCAGTACGTGCTGTCGATGTGCTGTGGAATCAATGACTCATTCCCTAATAGGCTCCTATCTGGGAAGGGATCTCAGAAGCCATCCAGTCCAACACTCCTTCCTCATTTTACAGATGAACAAACTGAGGACCACAGAGGTTTACGTGACTTCCGCAAGGTTACATAATTAATAAATGGCAATGTCAGCAACCAAATCCAATTCAGCTGACTCTAGAATCTGTGTTCCTTACACTGTACTATTCTGTATCATCAATCTTTTCAAACAAAGGGGTAAATAGGTATTTTAACCAAATTTAAATTCCAAGAACAAAGCTTCCCTACCCAGACCTTAACCTACGTGCTACTCCCATGTCTCTTTATCTGTTGCATTAACCTACATTTAAGTATGGCAGATTAGCTTGCTTTCTTTCCTGTTCTCTTATGAAGAATTAAGCTATTCTACTTGTATCCAGCCTTTGCTTGGGCATTCACTATCTCCCAAAGTAGCCTATTCCATTTCTGTCCAGCTGTAAAAGTTAGGAAGTCTTTCCTAACATCAATCCAAAATGTAACTATGCAATTTTCAAACACTGCTCCTAGTTCTGCCCTTTGGAGCCAAATAGAACAAGTCTAGGAAGTAGCTGGGCCTCGGAATGAATTCAAATCCAGCCTCAAGGTACTTACTAGCTGTATGACCTGGGCAAGTCACTTAACCTCAATCCACTGGAGAAGGAAAAGGAAAACCACTCAGTATCTTTGCCCTGTAAATTCCATGGACAATATGGCCCACGGGGTCATGAAGAGTTGGACGTGACTGAACAACAACAACCACAGAACAAGTCTAATCTCTTTTTCATAAGGGGGCTTCAAAAATGTAAAATGCAGCTAAGAGTTTCTCTCTACGTCATCTCTTTTTCAATCCAAACATCCCTGATATTCTTACATGTTCACTTTAATAGATTTTCCTATTTTTAGGTCTTTCATCATCCTCATCACATACCTTAGGATGCTCTCCAACTTATTAACATCTTTCCTAAAAAGTGCTACCTAGAATGGAACAGTTCCAGATACAGCTTGATCAGGGTACTCCTCTAGTTCTGGAAATCATGCTTCTCTACTGCAGCCTAATAATAAGTGACTTTTCTGGCTGTCATACCACATGGTTTAATCACACTATTCTTTTAAAAAAAATTTCCCCCAATTACATGTAAACATAAGTAGTTTTAACACTCGTTTTCTAAAATTTTGAGTTCCAAATTCTCTCCCTCCCTTCTTCACTCCCATCCCTTCTCATTGAGGGGTTAAGCAATCTGACATGTGCAGTCATGCAAAACTATTCCTTATTAATCATGTTGTGACAGAAAACAGACAAAAAAAAAGATCCAAGAAAAATAAAGTTAAAAAAAAAAAAGTATGCTTGAATCTGCATTCAGACTGCACTAGTTCTTTCTCTGGAGGTGGACAGTCTTTCCAGATTTTTCTGAAAGCATCCTGCTGTCATTTCTTATAGTACAATAACAACGACATACCACAACTTGTTCAGCCATTTCCCAATTGATGGGCATTCCCCTGAATTTCCAATTTTTTGCCACCACAAAAAGAGCTGCTATAGACTTACATCAACTGATGCAGAGTGAAGTGAACAGAACCAGAAGAATGTTGTACACAGTAACAGCAATACTGTCTGATGAAGAATTGTCAATGACTTAGCTATTCTCAGCAACACAATGATCTAAGACAATCACCAAGGACTTATGATGAAGCATACTATCCACCTCCTGAGAAAGAATGATATTGATTGAATACAGACTGGAGCATGCTATTTTTCACTTTCATTTTTTTTCTTTTATTTGAATCTTCTTGTACAAAATGACTTAATCTGGAAATGTTTTAGATAATTGCACATGTATAACCATGTCAAATTGCTTAACCTTGTTTACCATCTCAGGGAGGAGGGAAGGGAGGGAGGGAGAGGGATGGAATTTGAAATTCAAAACTTTAAATCAGTTCACAACTCCACCAACAATGCATTAGTGCCCCAGTTTTCCTACATCCTTGCCAACATTGGTCACTTTCTTTTTGTGTCATATTAGCAAATCTGACAGGTGTGAGATGGTACTTGAAAGTTGTTTAAACTTGCACTTCACTAAACAATAGATTTTAGAGGATTTTTTCATGTGACTATTGATAGTTTTGGTTACTTGTCTGCAAACTTCCTGTTCATATCCTTTGACCATTTATCAATTGGGGAATGTCTTGTATCCTTTTTTTAAAATTAATTTACTTTGAATTATCAACAATCACTTCCATAGGCTTTTGAGTTTTAAATTTCTCTCCCCCCGCCCAAAGACGGCACATACTCTGATATAGGTTATACATATACATTCCTATTAAACATATTTTCACATTAGTCATGTTGTAAGTAAGAATTAGAACCAACAGGAGGAACCACCAGAAAGAGGAAACAAAAAACAACAGAAGGAAAAAAATAGCAAATAGTATGCTTCGATCTGCATTCAAACTCCATAGTTCTTTCTTTGGATGTGAATAGCATTTTCCATCATGAAACCTTTGGAGATTTCTTAGATCCTTGTATTGCTGGGAAGGGTTAAGTCTATCAATGTTAGTCATCGCACAACGTGGCTGTTATTGTGTACAACATTCTCCTGGTTCTGCTCACTTCACTCAACATCAGACCATACAAGTCTTCCCAGGTTTTTCTGAAATCAGTCTGCTCATCATTTCTTATAGCACAATAGTACTCCATTACATTCATATACCACAACTTGTTCAGCCATTCCCCAATTGATGCGCATCCTCTCAATTTCCAATTCTTGGCCACCACAAAAAAGAGTTGCTATAAATATTTTTGTACATGTGGGTACAAAAATTTTCCTTTTCCCATTTGTATGATCTCTCTGGGATATGGTGAGTGTCTTGTATTCTTATAAATTCAACTCAGTTCTCCATATATTTGAGAAATGAGGCCTTTATCAGAGAAACTTGATGTGAAAATGTTCTCACAGTTATGATTACTGTGTATTTCCCTCCATCCTATTTTCTCCCATTTCTTCTTCTCTCTTTCAACCTCTCTCTCCTCAAAAGTGTTTTGCTTTTGATCACTGCCTTCTCCAATCTGCCTTCCCTTCTATCAGCCATTCCCTCCCTTCTCCCCTCTCTTACCTCCTCTTAATCCCTCTCTCCCTTCCCTTCCTACTTTCCTGTAGGGTAAGACAGATTTCTTTTTTCTCTCTTTTTTAAAGGCAATTTGGGTTAAGCGACTTGCCAGGGTCACACAGCTAGTAGGTGTCAAGTGTTTGGTCTGAGGCCAGATTTGAACTTCCTGACTTCAGGGCCGGTGCTCTACCCACTACACCACTTAATTGCCCCTATAAGACAGATTTCTATACCCAATTGAAGTATGTATGTTATTCCCTTTTTGAGCCAATTCTATTGAGTATGGTTCAAGCACTGTCTGCTATCCCCCCATTTCCCCTGCCTGTAAAAGCTGTTTCACAACTCTTTCATGTGAGCTAATTTACCCCATTCTACCTTTCTCATTTTCCCCTTCTCCCAGTGCATCCCTCTTTCACTTCTAACTGCTCTAATAATGAAAAGTCTTAGGAGTTATAAGTATCATCTTCCCAAGTAGGAATGTAAACAGTTTAATCTTATTGAATCCCTTATGATTTGTCTTTTCTGTTTAACTTTTTATTCTTCTCTGAGTCCTCTGTTTGAATGTCAAAATTCCTATTTAGCTTTGGTGTTTTCATCAGGAATGCTTGAAAGTCCTCTTTTTCTTAAATAACCATTTTCCCCTGAAGGAGTATACTCAATTTTGCTGGGTAAGTGATTCTTGGTAATCCTGTCTCCTTTGCCCTCCAGAATACCATATTCCAAGCCCTCTGCTCCTGTAATGTAGAAGATGATAAATCTTTTATTATCCTGACTGTGGCTTCACAATATCTGCATTGTTTCTTTCTGGATGCTTGGAATATTTTCTCCTTGGCTTGGGTGCTCTGCAATTTGGCTATAATATTCCTACGAGTTTTCATTTTGGGATCTCTTTCAGGAAGTGATTGGCGGATCCTTTCCATTTCTATTATACCCTCTGGTTCTAGAAAATTAGGGTCATTTTCTTAAAGTTTCCTGAAATATGATGTGTAGTCTCTTTTTTTTTTTAATTGTGTCTTTCAAGTAGTCCAATAATTCTTAAATCATCTTGCCTGGATCTATTTTCTAGGTCAGTTGTTTTTTCAATGAGATGTCACATTTTCTTTTTTTTTTTCATTCTTTTGATTTTGTTTGTTTCTTGATGTCTCACGAAGTTATTAGCTTCCACTTGCTTAACTCTAATTTTTAAGGATTTTTTTTTTCTTCAGTGAGATTTTGTGCATCCTTTTCCATTTGGCCAATTCTACTTTTTAGGGAGTTCTCTTCAGTGAATGTTTGTAAATCTTTTTCCATAAGGCCAATTCTGCTTTTTAAGGAATTCTCTTCAGTGGATTTTTGTGCCTCTACCATTCTACCTTTTCTGTTTCTTAAGGTGTTATTTTCTTCAATATTTCTTGCGCCTCCTTTACCAAGCTGTTGACTCTTTTTTCATGATTATCTTGCATCATTCTCATTTCTTTTCCAATTTTTCCTCTATCTTTCTTCTAAAAAGTAGGCCACATTAGCTACTACTAGGTAAATGTATTCTTAAATTTTCTCCCATCAAGAGTGGGATTGTTGGAGAATAAAGAGAAACATAATAAAAGGCGCAATCACATCCTGTTCCTCTTTATTCTGTGTAGATGTACATTTGCTTTAAGTTTTTCTGAGTTGGCATTTTTCAATGTAATAGCCACAAGCCATTTGACTTAGCATGAGTATATGGAACACACATTTAAATGCTTTGCAAACCTTAACACACTATACAAATGGTAGGTTGTTATTATTTTCATCATTAACCATGTCTGCAGCTGACATTTCCTAGCTACAAATAATAGCAAGCCATGAATCTCTGTAACTCCACCTCTCCTTATCACTGCAAGAATATTAAGTCACCAAAACAAAAACTCACTATCGTATTGCATTGTCAATTCAATAGTGATATAATTTCCTATTAACACCCAAGAGGTTATTCTTACAGGATGAATCTATGTGGCAAGTTAATTCTATGATATGCATAGTTATTTCTATCTTTTGTCTCCCATTAGAATGTGAGTTTCTTGAGGGTAACCGTTTTTGTATTTTTAAAAATATCCCCAGCACTTAGCATAGTCTCAGTAAGCAATTAATAAATGCTTATTTTGACTGATTACTAGGAATATTCTACACATATGCTAAAATAATTTCATATATCTCCTTGGTCCCTTTTCCCCTGTGCTTAGAATATTGGACATGATAAATGCTAAGTATCTGATAGAAAAAAGGTAGGTAAATATATTTCAAGGTAGCAGTTATTTATTAAAAAAATAACAAAAACAAAAAAAAATATTTTTATGTTACTCTTCTGCTAGTTAATGTAAACACACACCAAAAATGACATGAAAGAAAACTAAAGCATGGAACTTTATGGCATATAAACTGTGTTACTGAATGGAGTCTGAGAATGGGGTGTCGTGGCTAGTAAACCAGTTAATAAAAATCTCCACCTGACAGTGTCAGGCAAATTAGCTTTTATGATAGTTCACTATAAATCCATTTATGTGAAATTTCTTTGAACATAAAAGTGAATCCAAAGATTCAGATAAGAAATGTCAAGCTTGATTTTATTTTTAATTATAGTGAATTACAATAAACATATTTAATGTCATATAGGATATTTCAACATACTTAAATTTTAAGTATTAAAGTATTTAAAGTATTAAATTTTCTTTTCATTCTTACTGAAAAAACAACGTACTATTATATAAAACACTGAAACAAACATAAAACCACTGCCAAGTTTTAAAATCTGGTTAATCTTCATCCTCCCATCTTTTGTAGTAATTTAAATAGAAACATTGTTACTTTGCTATGTGGCAGAGGGAAACTTTCCTTTCTGCCAGCATCTTCCTTCTACATTCTCCACCTTACCTTCCACTGCTGAAGCTCTTTCCAAATTAGTAAGTGTTGTTTATACAAGAATCCTTGAACCTTTTACCTTCTGACACCCTGGAGCTACTGAAACAACGCCCTCTGATTCATTTCAAATGGAATAAAATCTTAACAAGTGATATTCTTTGTTGAATATTTTCATGTCATATTATTCAACAAATTTCATCCATAGAAAAATTTAATGTGTAGGTAGAAAAAAACAAACAGAAAAATCCCAATAGTATATTCTTACCCACAGTCTGGAGCTGGGCACCACCTACAGTCAGGGTCTGCAACAAGCCACCGTCTAAGCATAAATTCTTCATATTTTTCCATCAAGATATGATCACTTAATATCAAGCGAATATCATGGGGATTAAATCGTTCGGTGCATTCTGGGCATCTGATATTAACTCTACTTTCAGAAATTTCAATTCTCAGATATTGTCGTAAGCAATCCACACAAGATCTATGATGACAGGTCATTATATCAGGAAATCTTTCCTTAGAATGCCGCAAAAGGCACAAAGGACACTCCATAAATTCTCCATTTTGTTTGCTGTTGATAACTGTTCCATTGTCAGAGGAGGTATATGTGGAGAAAACTGTGTTTTTGTCAGTACACATTTCAGAATGTATACTTTCAATACTTGCTATTCCATCTACTCCGCCATTGAGATCCCTTGATTTTCGTTTGGTGTCCTTTTTCTTCCTAAATAGAAAAGACCTAAATGACCTTTTTTTGGGTGCCTTTTTGACAGAAGGCAAACTCACAGATGAGGCAGAAGACTGAAGGTCCCGATCTGACCCCATTTGCCGATGCAAACTCATGTCTAGAATACTCATTACAACTGAGTCAGGGTCAGTGTTCACACATAACCTTCATCATATTTAGTGATAAGTCATTATTCTTGTCTCTCTGCATTAAGATTTGGCCATGATGTGAGATTCCTTCTTAGTTCCTGATGAAGAACCCAAGTGATTGTTCTTACAGATGTTCTATGGAGAAAAAAATAAGAATTATTTTGAAAGTTTTTGAAATTTTGAAAGTTAGTAACTATGAAAATTTAAATAAAAAACAAAAACCATTAAAGAAATTAAATTCCATATTTAAGTCCTGCTTGTTTAAAAAAATCAACCTATATAAACTCATTCTACAAATTATTTTAAACCCAGTTTTTTCAATAAGTAGTTTAAAAAGGAACATAGAAAAATAATGTTAAAAGAGCTATTTTAAAAATTACTTAAACTAGAAGAATCTTATTTCATAAACTATCACATTCTGTGATATTTTAAAACATTCATGATAGAAAATCTATTTTTAAAGATTATATCCAATTCAATCAAGATACCAACTGAAGGATGGGAAGAAAGCTCTTAAAAGTTTATATTTTCTCTGTACTCACAAAATTTTTAATACCGTTGGTAAGTTCTTATAATTTTGGTTCTATTTCCTCGAATTTATATTAATTTCTAGAAATACTTGGTAAATATTTCCATTACCTGTTGTGAAACTAAATGTAAATAGAAGAAACTATGCAAATTTTCTTTAAACCTGCTATATTACTTTATATGAACAAGGAGAAAAAAAGCAAGTTAGGTTATTGCCCTTCTTTCACAGACAAGGAAACTAGAAACTAGAAACCAGTTTAAAAAATATGAAGATAATGGTAGAAACAATGAAGGGGTGAAATGTAGAGAAATGGATAAAGCGACAGAACTTCTGAGAAAGCACAAAGGGTATGAGAGACAAGGCAGTGTTGAAGATCCAGGGCCTACAGAACTAGCTTTGGAGTTAGGAAGACCTGGGGTTCGGGGGCAGCTAGGTGGCGCAGTAGATAGATTACCGACCCTGAAGTCAGAAGGACCTGAGTTCAAATCCAGCCTCAGGCCAAACACTTGACACTTACTAGCTGTGTGACCCTGGGCAAGTCACTTAACCCCAATTGGAAAAAAAAAAAAAAAAGACCTGGGGTTCAAATCTTGCCTGAAAATCATACTAGTTTTGTCACCAAAGACTCCAGACAACTCTCTAAACCTATGTTAGACAGTATAGATGGTGGGAATTTCCATACCTGTAGTCCCTTATGCAGATGACACAATCCCCTTTCCCCCAGGATGAGTTTAAAGTATCCTCTGTTTAAAGGATATTTATCTAAAATAAATTATTTTGATATACTGATGGGGATAAGGAATAAGAGAAAAATAAAATTCCAAAATAATCACAGGGAACAAAAATCAAATAGAACCATAAAATATTAAGGGGCTGGAAGGGGCCCTGGAAACCATCTAGGAGAACTTTCCACTGTCTTTCCACTCTGTTTTATAAATGATAAAACTAAGATTCTGAAACAAAATGACTTAGCCATACCCATATAACACATCAGTGATGAATCCACTTCACATCTCTCATGCTGTACTATTTTCTAAGAAGTAACAGTATTACATGGGGCCATCCATAACCAAATGAAAATAACTTTTCATGAAAATGCTTACTTGAAATGCCATCTTAAAGTAAAATAATAATGATGGCTGAAACAAGAGGAAAGGATGTACAATGGAGTAGTAGGTCAATTTTATTAGTTGTGTACACACACACACACACGGCAGCTACGTGACACAGTGGATAGAGTCCCAGGCCTGAAGTCAGGAAGACCTGAGCTCAAATCTGGCCTCAGATACTCATTATGTGACCCTGGGGTAAGTCACTTATCTCTATTTGCCTAAGTTTTCTGATCTGTAAAATGAGCTAGATAAGAAAATGGCAAACCACTCCAGTATCTTTGCCAAAAAAATCCCAAAACAGATCACAAAGAGTCGGACACAACTAAAAATGACTGAATATACACATACATACACATATGAGAATGATTATGATATATTAACAATTCATTAAAAGACAACATGGTGTGTACCTCAGAGCCAAGAAGAATTAAGTTCAAGTTTGGCTTGTGTGACCCAGAGCAAATAATTTATCCTCTTAGTACATCCAGGCAATTCTAAATCTATATAGATTATAGAGCAAGTGCTGATGTGCATCAGTGGAGGAAATTGTCATTGGGAATCCACTACACCCCCCCATACCAATGAAACCACAGGTCTGGGCTAATCAACAGCAACAACAACAACAACAATAATAGCAGTAGTAGAGGGCAGAATTTATATAGTTCTTCACGCAGTTCTCAGATGAAAAAATTAAAGCCATCTATAGTCATATGAGAAAATGCTCTAAATCACTATTGATTAGAGAAATGCAAATCAAAACAACTCTCAGGTACCACATTACACCTATCAGATTGGCCAACATGACAAAACGGGAAAATGATAAATGTTGGAGAAGATGTGGGAAAATGGGAACACTAATGCATTGTTGGTGGAGTTGTAAACTGATCCAACTATTTTGGAGAGCAATTTGGAACTATGCCCAAAGGGCTATAAAAATGTGCATACCCTTTGAGCCAGCAATAGCACTTCTAGGGCTTAACCCAAAGAGATCATAAAAATGAGAAAAGGACCCACATGTACAAAAATATTTATAGCAGCTCTTTTTGCGGTGGCAAAGAATTGGAAATTGAGGGAATGACAATAAATTGGGGGATGGCTGAACAAATTGTGGTATATGAATGTTTATGGAATGCTAGTGTTCTATAAGAAATGATGAGCAGGGAGACTTCAGAAAAACCTGGAAAGACCTGTATGGACTGATGCTGACTGAAGTGAGCAGAACCAGGAGAACGTTGTACACGGTAACAGCCACACTGTGCGATGACTAATGTTGATAGACTTAGCCTTTCTCAGCAATAAAAGGATCTAAGAAAATGCTATCCACATCCAAAGAAAGAACTATGGAATTTGAATGCAGATCGAAGCATACTATTTGCTATTTTTTTTCTTCTGTTGTGTTTCATTTTCTCTTTCTTGTGGTTCCTCCTATTGGTTCTAATTCTTACTTACAACATCACTAAAGTGAAAATATGTTTAATAGGAATGTATATGTATAGCCTATATCAGATTGTGGGAGGGAGAAAAGTTTAAAACTCAAAAGCTTATGGAAGTGATTGTTGATAAATTAAAATAAATTAATAAAAAAAACTGGGAAAAAAAGAATTTACATAGTTCTTTAAAGATAGCAAAATATCTAAATGCATTATCTCATTTGCTCCTCACAAAGACCCTCTAAGGTAGGTGCCATTACTATCTCCATTTTACAGATAAGGAAACTGATTTTGAGAAAAGTTAAGTGACTTTCCCAGGTCACAAAGCTAAGGAAACATCTAAGACAGGATCTGAGCTTGGTTCTGCCTAACTCCAAGTCTAGTGCTCTATAGACAAAGTTACTCCCTAGACATGGGGGGAAATCTTGTGATCTCTTTGCATCTTGTGATACATGAAGGCTCTTTCTAAAATCAATTTCCTGAAATACTAGCTTTCTGAAATCAATTCAACAATCATTTATTAAATATCTACTATGTGCCCAGTACTGACAAGGACAAAAAAGAAATAGTGTTTGCCCTCAACAAGTTTACACTTTATTAGGGAGAACAACACTGTGAATAGAAAAGTATATACAAAAATATATGCAAAGTAATTTCTAGGACTCTTGAGTCACAGCAGAAAAGATTTGCCACATCTATTCACGGTAGCAATAGTCATGCTGATTTGATTATTAATTCCTGAGCAAGAGGCAGGAAGGGGTAGAGGTGAAGAATGGTAACATTCATGCCCTTTTATTTTAAACTGTGAGCAAGTACCCGTATGGTTTCAAAACAAATTCTGGGTTTAAAGAAGAGAAACAAATATTAGGTCCACTTGCACAAATACATTGTCAAATTACATATAAAAATTATCCTGAAACTCAGAGTTATCCCATGATCTGGTCACCACCAGTTTTGCTAAATTTTGTTTTTATGAACTATACAAACCCTCCACACCCCAGCTAGTAACTGCTTTCCTTACCATTCCCTAAATATACCATATGCATTCTATATTTACGTTTATTAATCCCCCACTGTCTAAATTATCTTCTTCCATTCTCTCTAGCTATCCAAAATGAATCCCTCTCCTTCAAGGCCTATATAGTTCAAATCTTACTTCTCTCATGAAGCATCATTCTTTGATGATCAACATTGATCTTCCTCTATTCTGAATTTATAACATGTCACACTACAAAACTCTCTAATATAGTTATCATGTAATGAGGTGTATGCTATGTTACCTGTTTGTATTATATCTCCATATTAAACTGAAAACTCTTTGAAGAAAAGGTCTATGCCCTACCCAAACTTTGGCCATTTCTTAACATCTAGCACACTGCTCTGCTCAAAGTGTGTTCATATTTACTGAATAATACCACTTATTTGGAATTTAATCACATACTACCATGTGAAATCTCTCACATTGTTGTCATGTCACATTTAATAACTCCATGAAAGTGTTACTGTGATGCCTCCTCATAGCATCGAGACTAACTTAGCTCTCTCCCAATGCCCCAACCCCACCGCATCCTGATCCCCAACTCCTCCAAATAAATCTATAAAATGTACTGGACCTTCAAAGCATTCCTGATAAAATGACCAAAAGCTGAATAGAAAATTTGACATTCAAACACAAGACTCAAGAGAAGATTAAAAAGGTAAACAGTAGAGAGAAATAATAAGGGATTGAATAAGGTTTAACTGTTTATATCCTACATGGGAAGATGACACTTTTAACGCCTATGAAGGAGTTATAGAGTTTAGGAGTATAGATATAGAGGGTATGCATGGGTTTGACTTAACTATGATGGGATGATATTGTTAAGGGGTAACTAAGGCATGCACTGAACTTGTCTTTTTGAGTTCCCGTATTTTCCAGAAACACTGGATCCAGATCATGCAGGAGGCCCTGAATATGCCATGGACAAAATTCCCCCGAGCTAACATAATTTGTTGTTGCACCCCAAGCTGGATTCTCTGTGTGTCCCTGGGAGGCAATACAGGTGCCAACCAGTCTATACCAGGCTGGGATAAAACTTGTGCAACTGGGGTCCTTTGCAGATAAACAGACACTCCTACTCCTATCTTCATAGTCCAGCAGTTCCCAAGGAAAAAGAATGAGGCTTTTGCCATCATCTTGTTCCTCCCCATGGAGAGTGGCCTTGTCTTTTTTCCCCACCTTTACTGCACTGTTTCCTTTGCCATGTCACACCCCTTCCTGGTATCCCCCTCCTCCCTTTGTCCTGCTATTATAAAAATGTAAATTTCTGTAACGACTGGGAACCCTTTGGGTTCCACATGCATATTCATTTATCTTATAATAAACCTGGTTTTCACATAAGTCTTATGACACTGTGCTTGCCTACTGGCAACATCAAAAAAAAATAGGGTTAAGAGAAAGAGATGTACTGGGAAAAGGAGGAAGGGAGAGGTGTTATAAGATAAATTATCTCACATGAAAGAGCTTTTACAGTGAAGGAGAATATGGCGGTGGAGTGCAGGCAAAGCTTGAACCTTATTTTCATAAGAATTGGCTCACAGAAGGAGTAACACATCCACATGTAATTGGGTACAGAAATCTGTCATCCTACAGGAAAGTAGGAGGAGAGAGGAATAAAAGTGGAGGATTGGGGAAGGTGGTGGTCAGAAGCAAACAATTTTGAAAAGGGGCAGAGAGAAAGGGGGAGAGGGGAGAGGAAGAGGGAGAAAGAGAGAGAGAGAATATACAATGGAGGGAAATACACAGTAATCATAACTGTGAATGGGATGAACTCACCCATAAAACGGAAGTGGGTAGCAGAATCCAACAATATATGGTTTATAAAAAACAAACCTGAAGCACAGAGACACACACAGAGTAAAGGGAAAGGGCTGGAGGAGAAACTATTATGCTTAAATTAAAAAAGTAGGGGGCAGCAATCATGATCTCAAAGCAAAAGCAAAAAGTGATCTAATTAAAAGAGATAAGCAGAGAAACTACATTTTGCTAAAAGGTACCAGAGACAATGAAATAATAATATCAATACTAAACATATTTGCACCAAATACTACAGCATCCAAATTCTTAAAGTTAAGTAAGTTACAGAGGGAAATAATGAAACTATACTAGGGGGAGACTTTGCAGAACTAGATAACTCTAACTAAAAAAATAAACAAGAAAGAAGTTAAGGAAATGAATAAAATTTTAGAAAAGCTATATATGACAAACCTCTAGAGAAAACTGAATGGAATAGAAAGGAATTTAACTTTCTCAGCAGAACATGCCACCTACACAAAAACTGACCATGTATGAGGGCATAAAAAACAAAAAAGCAGAAATATTACATGCTTCCTTTTCAGATCATAATGAAATAAAAATTAAATTCAATAAAGGGCCATGGAAACAGATTGAAAATTGAAAACTAAATAACCTAATCCTAAAGAATGAGTGGGTCAAAGAACAAATCAAAGAAACAATAAATAATTTCATTAAAGAGAATGACAACAATGACAACATACCAAAATTTATGAGATTCAGCCAAAGCAGTACTTAAATTTATCATCTCTAAACACTTACATCAATAAAATACAGAAATAACAGATCAATGAATTGGGCATGCAACTAAAAAAAACTAGAAAAAGAATAAATTTGAAATCCCAGTTAAATGCCAAATTGGAAATCCTGAAAATCAAAGGAGAGATTAATAAAATTGAAAGTAAGAAAATCATTGAACTAATAAATAAAACTAGGAGCTAATTTTATGAAAAAAAAAATAGAATAGACAACTGGATTTAAAAAAAGAACAAAATACCAGTATCAAAAATGAAAAGGGTAAATTCACTACCAACGAGGATGAAATTACATCAATTATTAGGTGTTATTTTGCCAATAAATCTAAATAGGCGCCAATAAATCTAAAAATCTAAGTGAAAGACATGAATATTTATAAAAATAGAAATAGTCCAGATTAACAGAAAAGAAATAGAATAATTAAATAACCCTATCTTAGAAAAATTGAACAAACCATAAATGAACTCCCTAAAAAAAAATCCCCAGGACCAGATCGATTCACAAGTGAATTCTACGAAACATTTAAAGAACAACTGATTCCAATACCATATAAGCTATATTAAAAAAAAAAAGGAAAGTAGGAACCCTTCCAAATTCCTTTTACAGCACAAATATGCTGGTGTTATCTTAACCAAGAAGAGCAAAAACAGAAAGAAAACTATAGATCAATTTCCCTAAAGAATACAGATGCAAACAGTTTAAATAAAATACAAGCAAGGAGATTAAAGCAATATATAACAATTTAATATATATAATACATAAAAGGATCATACACTATGACCAGGTGAGATTTATAGCAGGAATTCAGGGCTAGTTCAATATTAGGATAATTATCAGCATAACTGACCATATCAATAAAAAAAATCCAGCAGATATCATATGATTATCTCAATAAATGCAGAAAAAGCTTTTGACAAAAAACCAAAAAACCAAAAAACAAACCAACACCCATTCCTTGCAAAAACACTAGAATGCACAGGAATAAATGGAACTTTCTTTCAAATGATAAGTGGTATCTATTTAAAACCATCAACAAGCACTATTTGTAATAGGGATAAGCTAAAAGTCTTCTCAATAAGATCAAGGGTAAAGCAAGGATGCCCATTATCACCACCACTATTATTCACTACTGTACTAGAGATGCTAGCTAAAGCAGTAAGAGAAGATAAAGAAATTGAAGGAATTAAAACAGGCAACAAGGAAACAAAATTACCAGTCTATAATACTTAAGAGAATCCTAGAGAATCAACTAAAAAACTAGCTGAAATAATTAACAACTTTAGCAAAGTTGAAGGATATAAATGATAAACCCACATAAATCATTAGCATTTCTATATATTACCAAGAAAGTCCAGCAGTAATAGACAGAAAGAGAAATTCCATTAAAAACAAAAAAACTGCAGACAATATAAAATACTTGGGAATCTACCTGCCAAGACAAACTCAGGAACATTATATGAACACAATTATAAAATACTTCTCATATAAATAAAGTCAGACCTCAACTAGAAAACAGTAATTGTTCATGGGTAGGCTGAGCCAATATAATAAAAATGACAATTCTGCCTAAATTAATTTACTTATTCGGTGCCATACCAATCAAACTACCAAAAATGTATTTTGTAGAACTAGAAAAAATATTAACAAAAGGTCAAGAATATCAAGGGAATTAATGGAAAAAAATGTGAAGGAAGGTGTCCCAGTGGTACCAGATCTCAAACTGTAATATAAAGCAGTAATAATCAAAACCATCTGGTATTGGCTAAGAAATACAAATCAAGGAATAGATTAGGTAAATCAATGGAATAGATAAGGTATATAATCATATAATAATTTAATGTTTAATAAACCCAAAAATCCAAGCTTTGGCAACAAAAACTCATTCTTTGACAAAAGTTGCTGGGAAAACAGGAAAACAGTATGGCAGAAACCAGGTATAGACCAACATCTTACACCATATATCAAGATAAGATCCAAACGCGTACATGGAGTTAGACATAGAAGGTAATACCACAAACAAATCAGGAGTAGGAAATAGTTTACCTCTCAGATCTATGAAGAAGGGAAGAATTTAGGACCAAAAAAGAGATAAAGAGCATTACAAAATGTAAAATGAATGATTTTGATTATATTAAATTAAAAAGGTTGTGCCAAAACCAAGACAATATTAGAAGGAAAGAAGAAATCTGGTGAAAAATTTTTACAGTAAGTGTGTCTGATAAAAAGTGCCTCATTTCTCATATAGAGAACAGAACAGAATTTATAAAAATGTAAGTCATTTCCCAAATGATAAATGGTCAAAGAACATGAACAGAAAGTGTGCAAAGTAGTCAAAGCTATCAATAGTCACATGAAAAAATGCTCTAAATTACTAATGATTACAGAAATGAAAACTAAAACAACTATCAGGTACTACCTTACATCTATCAGATTGGCTAATATGACAGAAAAAGAAAATGATAAATGTTGGAGGGGATGTAGGAAAATTGTACTGTTCGTGGAGTTGTGAACTGATACAAGCATTATAGAGAGCAATTTGGAACCATGCCTAAAGGACTATAAATCTGTAAACACCCTTTGACCCAGCAATACCACCACTAGGTCTGTATCCCAAAGAGATTTGAGGGGAGAGAAAAAGTAAAAGGACCTATATGTACAAAAATATTTATAGCAGTTTTTTTTGTAGTAGCAAAGAATCAGAAATTGAAGAAATCATCAACTGCGGAATGGCTGAACAAGTGGTGGTATATGATTGTGATGGAATACTATTGTGCTATAAGAAATGACAAGCAGGATGCTTTCAGAAAAAGCATGAACTGAAACAATGACGTGAGCAGAACAAGAATATTGTACACAGTGACAGCAATATTGTACAATGATCAACTGTCTTCACAGTTCTTCACAGAAGCTATTCTCAGCAATACAATGATCCAAGACAATTCCAAGGAACTCACGATAAAAAATGCTATCCACTTCCAGAGAAAGAACTGATGGAGTCTGAAAGCAGATAAAAGCATACTATTTTTCACTTTTTTTTTGCTGTGTTTTCTTTCACAACATGACCCATATGGATATATGTTTTGCATCTATAACACATTTATAACCTATATTAAACTGCTTGCCATTTCAGGAAAGGGGGAGGAAAGAGAGGAAGAGAATTTGGAACTTAAAATTTTAAAAAATTTTTTAAAAGAATGTTAAAATTTTTTTTTATGTGTAATTGAAAAAAATAAAAATAAAATGCACTGGACTGAATGCTAGGTGGGAAATCCAAGACAAAAAAAATTACAGTGAGTCATATGTCCATCTCTGGATGGCATAAGGAGAAAAACAGAGGTATGGAAACTGGTGATGAAATCCAGTTATGGGCATATAGTGGTAAACATTCCTACTCAGGGAGAGGCTATATACCAGTGCAAGAAGTCCCTGATTCAGGAGTAGCTAGGTGGCACAGTGGACACAGCACTGGCCCTGGGGTCAGGAGGACTTGAATTCAAATGTGACCTCAGATACTTACTAGCTGTGTGAGCCTGGGCAAGTGACTTAACCCTGACTGCCTCAAAAAAAAAAAAAAGTCACCGATTCAGCAAAGAGGGGCTTAAATTTGAGTAAGGTGAAGAAACAGGTGCCAACTCACATCTGTCACTCACTATAAAGCTTCAGGTCACACATCCAGGTCAGACTAAGGAGACCCAAGCCAAGGAGTGCCTTCAGGATAAGAGGTGGTCTTGGGTCCTAGGTTGTATACCAAGCAAGAAGCAATTCTAGGAGCAAGCAGCAGCTATGTGGCTTGGACTCCTGAGGTAGAGCAGTTTCAAGTCCGGTCTGAAACTTGCATTAGAATAATTAGGGCAGAATCCCAGAGCTCTGTCACTCTAAACTAGTAGAGTTTCCCAGCTAGCTGACATTGGCTGAGTGCAGCAGCAATCTACTGCCACTGCCAACCAGTGGCAAGCCCACAAAATTGTTTAGCAGATCCAAATGCAGGTCAGGAACCTGCAGATCACAGACTAGGGGGACAACAATTAGATTTTGCCCTGGAAAATGCAACACTCAATACCCCAAGAAAACAACAAGAGGATAGGCCCAGAAATTCCCTCCAGAAATGTGCAGAGCCTGGTCCTAACAACAAATCTGAAATCAAGAATTAAGATGGAAGATGAACATACAAAAGAAAAAAAAAAAAGAAAAAAGAATCTCACAATAAAAAGCCATTACAGTGAAAGGGACGCTCAAGACATAAACCTAAAAGAAAATTACTCCAAAACACCTGAAAACTTCAGAGACAAATACATCTTGGGCATAAATTCAACTAGATTTCTAAAAATTATTAAGCAAGAGTTAAATTTGTTTAAAAAACAAATGAAGTGGGAGCACTAGAAGAAAAATTGTACAAGAAATAAGAGTCAAACAAGAAAGAATTGGAAAAGAGATTAACAACTTGGCACAACAAATATACATGGAACAAACTCCCTAAAAATTAAATGGACTAAATAGAAGCTAATTACTCTATGAAACAAGAAATCCTAAAAGTGAAAAGGATGGAAAAAATAGAATATAACATATTTTGTAATAGAAAAGGATGGAAAAAATAGAATATAAGATATTTTGTAGTAAAAATAAATGAATTAGAAAATAGATTGAGGAAAGAAAATTTAAGAACCATTAAGCTGCGTGAAAGCCTTGACTAAAAGGGTTAAGACAATCTCAAAAAGTCATAAAACTACCCAGATCCCTTGGAACTAGAGAGCAATGTGTAAATAAAAGAGAATCCACCAGACATAAGAACTCTCAGGAACATTATAACCAAAATCCAGAGTTTGTTGGTCAAAGAAAAAATTAAGTAGCCAAAAAGAAAAAATTTAAGTACCAAAAAGGACAGTCTGAATTACACACAATTTAATGGAACTTGGAATATGATATCTTAGGAAAGTTATAGTATATGGCTTTCAACTATGAATAATTTACCTGGCAAACTGTGTATAATCCCACAGAGAAAAGAAATGGACCTTTAATTACATAAAGTAATTAGTAAAAAATGTCAAACTCAAATAGAAATGGATTCCCGTCCGCATACTGACTTAGAAAACCACATTATCTGTGTTATATCATGAAAATTTCATTTTGTTAAACATTTCTTAGGAGTTTATTTTGACACCTCTAATATAGAGGACTTCTAAGTATTCCTGATGAAAAGACCAGATCTGGTTGCAGAGAAACTCTTAAGTGTAAACCCAGGAGTATAGAGAATCATGGGTTAAATACCTACATTCTAATGTGGGAAGATGATACATCTGTCCCTCTGAACTCCATCATCACTACAGGTCATAGAGAGAGTCTAATTAGACAGATGCCCTAGAGAGATGTCTAATTAGACAGATCATGTCTTGATGAGCTTAAAAAGAATGGAAAGGGAAAGATATGTTGTAGGGAAAAGTAAGAGTAAAGTTAGGAAAAATTATCTCAGATAAATGGGGCACACAAGAAGTCTATACAATAACTAGTCAAAGAAAGAAAGAATACATACACACACACACACACACACACACACACACACACAGAACTGGAAACAGAAATACACTGCTCAACAGAAAGAGAAGGTGGAGCAGTGGGAATAAGAGGGAAGAGTAGATTAAGGGAGGAATTAATCCTAAATGAAGAAAGGAAGGGTGTACAAAAATATTTACAGCAGCTCTTTTTTCAGTGTCAAAATATTCTAAACTGAAGGGTGTCCATTAACTGGAGAATGGTTGAATAAGTCACAGTATATAAATGTGATGAAATACCATTGTGCTATAAGATATAATGAAGGGGAGGTTTCTCTGAAATCTAAGATGACTTTATGGACAGATGCAGAGCAAAATGAGCAGAATCAGGAGAATGCAAACAACTCTGATCAGCATGATGATCTACCATGATTCCAGAGAACTCATGATGAAACATGCTTATCTACTTCCTTATAGAAAGGTGAAAGATTCAGCACAGAATAAGAATTATTCTTTTCAACAAAGCCAATGAGCAAATTTGCTTTGCCTGACTATACATGTTTGTAACAGGAGTTTATTTTTCCTTTCATTCTCAATTGGGGCATAATATAGGCTGAAGGGGAAAAAAAGGGGATTTTTGCTAACTGAAAATTTATTTTTTTTTAAAAAGGTTTAAAAAAAAAAAGCACCAAATTCTACCAAGCTGGAAAGTTTTCAAATTCAGTCCCAGAGACTGCTGGCTGAAGACTAGTCTACCTAATTATAAAGAGGCTTATTCCTAGTAGCTCAGATAATGAATTCTTTGGCCAAAGCAATCATAACAAAAACATAAACATCACAACAAAAACATAAAAAGGCCTGCAAAAGCCCTTTCTGTTTCAGCAGTGATAACAGAGGCAGAATAGTGGTACACGGATGGAAGGTACTAAGTACAATTCAGTGTTCAGACTAGCTGTAAACATCTTTACTAGTAATAGTTCTATCCAGTTCAAACAAGTTTAAACCTAACTAGTTCAATCCAGTTTACACTACTTCAAATCAGGAGTATAACAGGTTCAAACCAGTTCAGTCAGGTTCAAACCTGGGTAAGTACCTAAGTGCCTACATCTCTAAGTACCTATACACCTAAGTATCTAATTAACTAATTACCATTGCATCTAATTGTATAAATAATTACCCAAGTGTCCACATCTCTAAGTACCTACACACCTAAATATCTAATTAACTAATTACCTATGTACCCAAGTAACTATATAAATAATTACCTAAGTACCTAAATGCCTAATTACCTAGTACCTAATCCCTAATTACGGCAGGTAGGCAGCATAATAGTAGCTAGTAGATAGAGTGCTGGGGCTGAAGGTAGGAAGACTAATCTTCCTAAGTTAAAATTTGGCCTCAGACACTTACTAGCTATGTGACCCTGGGCAAGTCACTTAACCGTGTACGCTTTAGCTCCTCATCTGTCAAATGAGTTGGAGAAGAAAATGGTAAAGTACTCCAGTATTTTTGCCAAGAAAACCTCAAATGGGGTCATGAAAAATAATAACACAAACAATAATAATAATAAATGATTCCTTAATAAATGCCTAAGCCCCTAAACTTAAGTACCTAGTTATCTACATACTTTTCTAACTAATTGCCTAATTACTGAATTAAGGTCAGATCTTCTTCCAATGACCAACATATATTACTAAAGAAGTGAACCATATAAACACTGACATTCTCTATATAAGTGGAACTAAAAGACACAAGGAAGTTGAGATTAAATTAAAAGATGGATCACAGGTTTTCTTTGCAGACAACAAATAAGGGAACTGTACCTAAAAGTAACCATGAGACACTCAATCATCTCCTGCTGCTCTTGAACATGGGTGAAAAGAGTGCTATGAAGATAAATGCAATGAATGCTCCACCATCTGAGGAAAAGAAATGCTATGAAGGACACAATATATCATACAAACTAAGTCAGAACCTACAACTTAGTATTAAATCACTTGATGCAAAGATGGGCATGGGAGTATAGTTAGAAAAAAAAAAGTCGTAAAATATGGTTTCAAAAACGAAGAGACCAAAGGTTTTAGATTCTTCAGAAGCCTCACACTTTTCTATGATAGAATACATTCTACAAGAAACAGGAAGAAATCACTAGATATAGGTAAGCACCAAACGTCACCAAAAAATAGACCTCTAAATTGATAGGAAATAAAAAGTTAACCAATGTCAGAATACTTTTAATATAACATTAACATCATCATCATCACTACCATTTATTTTATACTTTCAGGTTTACAAAATGCTTTACATGATTATTTCATATGATCCTTATAACGACCCTGTGAGGTAAATGCTACTACTATTTCTTTTTTACAAATGAAGAAAGGATTCAAATTCAGGTCTCCTCCTGACTTCCAAGTCCAGCACTCTACTGTATCACCTACATCATTTATATCACCAGCTGTGCATATATACACTATCAACTTTTTAAACAAAAGGTAAAAAAATAAACAACAAATTGGAACGATAAAGACACGATATAGAGTGAAATTAGATCAGCTCCACGCTGACTAAATAAAGCTATTATTGCTTAACAGTGGGAAATGGATAAAGGAAAAGACATTGATCAGACTACCAGGCACATAATAAATTCGTAATAAAGACTTGTTGACAAACTACCACCATTTCTCATTGATAAAGCAACTGCTTATCATGAATTCATGATCTAAGCTACTAGGAATAAGCCTCTTTATAATTAGTTAAAGGAAAACAAAAAAAGAGGCAGCCAAAATAGTTCAAAAACTGTCTCAGCATCTCTTTACCAAGAGGGGAAATATGGCAGCCAAGGGGAACAATGTTTTAGGATGGAAACTCATCTGCAAAACGGTACTGATCCCCCAATACTTAAATAGTCAAGGGATATGAATAGTAAGTTTTATTTTTTTTTCTTTTTTTTTTGGTGAGGCAATCAGGGTTAAGTGACTTGCCCAAGGTCACACAGCTAGTGAGTGTAATGTGTCTGAGGCCAAATTTGAACTCAGGTCCTCCTGACTCCAAGGCCAGTGCTCTATAGACTGCGCCACCTAGCTGCCCCAATAGTATGTTTTCAAAGGAAGTAATGCATACAACAAACTATAACATGAAATAATACTCCAAATCACTAATAAAAGAAATGCAAAGTAGAACAGCTGAGTTTTTACTACATGGTCATCACACAGGCAAAGATGATAAGAGATAAAAATAGTAAGTATCAGAAAGGCTACGGAAGTTACACTATGTTGTTGTTGGAGCTCTGAACTGGTCCAACTGTTGTGGAAAACAATGTGGAATAATAAATAACAAAGTTACTCCTTGATCAAGCAATACCACTACTAGGCAAAGTCAGACAATTGGAGAGGTCCCATATATACAAAAACATTTATAGCTGCACTTTTTGTGGTAGCAAAGAAATGGAAACCAAGTGGCTGTGCAAATGATTAAGGAATCACTAAAGAAATTGTGTATGAATGTAATGGGATATTAGTGTGCCTTAAGAAATCACAAATATGAAGAATTCAAAGTGACCTGGGCAGACTTGCATGAACTGAGACAGCACAAATTGTGGAAAACCAAGAAAATAATTTACACAATGACCACAATGTAAAGAAAACACTGGAAGATGTCACAACTTTGATAAATACAAAGACCAATTATGATTCAGGAGACTGATGGTGAAATACTTCTCCTCCTCTCTTATTAGAGGAGAGATGGTGGACTCTGGATAGGTATAAAATGAGGCTTATATGTTGTATAACAAGGCCAATGTTTCAGTTTTTTTATTTAACTATAACTCTCTGTTATGAGAGATGGTTCTACTGGGGAAGGAGGGAGAGATAGTACTCGGAAATGACAGCAACGTAAAGTATCGACAAAACATTTTTTTTAAAAACACTACAGAGGATAGTAAAAGATTATGGGAAGTACTATTTCATAAAACAGTAAGGAGTACAGGAAGGGAAAACAAAATTTACAAAAGCCCGACATGAGACCAAATTAAACCAGATCATCTCAAGACTTGCAGGGATAAAACTAAGAGGACTAATAGATGAAAAATGGCAGAAATGTGTCAGTATTTCTATACGATTTTCACCACTGATGACAGCAAAACTTCCACATTTGTACCCTAACATCTCAGTGCCCAATATATCATATGAGGAAGTGTAAATGGCACAAAATACTGAGACAGGAAGAAAAACTGAACCATACCCAGTACACACATAAGAAATCTATGCTGAAAGTGAGAATTTTAAAAGCCCTGAGTACATTTTTCAAGATATCTGAAAGAGGGGAAGATAGATAACAGATGATTGGAAGGAGAAAATCACCTATGGCAACATAATTGAAAGAGGGATATAGAAGACATCAACTATATATGCCTACTTTTTCATCCCTATAAAATCTTAATGAAAATGATACACACACACACACAAACATACACACACACTCTGAGATTATCTCTGATGACAATATGACAAAAGAGATAGACTTTCAAAAATAACTGCTATATAGTAGGTGACATCTTCATAGTCATACAACTGACTAAAAGGTACAAATAATATCTCCACTGCATTTTTAACATTCACTGGCAATTTTTTTAAAAATAGCATTCAATTCAACAGAATAAAATGCAGACTTTAAAGGCTCTCCTCCAAAGTGTCTCCCATATGCTAAAGTCAAACAAGATTCCTTGAAATATGCAACAAATAAGTATATTTAACAATCCTCTGATTATTAAAAGAGGCATAAAACAGGGAGACATATGCTCACCAAAGGTGTTTGTCACTGTCATGGAGGATGTCCAGCACAGAGTCCAAATGGAAAGGAATTCCCTATGGATGGTGAGGTCCTCCAGATGCTCCTGTTTGCAGGTGACATTGTGTTGATTACATCAAGCCCGGGAACACTGCTGAGCCTCCTAAATGAGATTCACAATCACTCAAGAGTTCAGCCTAACTATCCACATAGGAAAAAAGCAAGTGGATGGAGGATGTTTATTGTCCAAACTATTATATATAGTAGAATGGAGAGACCACAGAACTGGTCCATCAGTACCTCCATCTTAGATAGACATCACTAAGGACAATGAGCTAGGTCCAAAACTGAAGAAGTGGAAACTCATAGGATAGACTGCCTTTGGGAAACTGTATAGTGTTTTTCATAAACTTAAGCTTCTGCCTGAAACAAAAACCTAACTCTTAACACTAATATTTTAGTAGCTATGCTATGTGACTCTGAGTCATGGAATACCCATAGCTTCTGAAGAATCAAAATCTGAGGCCACTCAAACAGCAATGGAGAAATACACTGTGAGAATGGGTAGGTTGCACCATATTTCCAATAAATAATAACACATAAGAATCCTGGTAAAAGTTCACAGAGATATATGATTGGAAAAGGAGATTGACTGGTTATGTAGTGAAGGGAAGGATAACAACACACCTATGTGCTGCACTAAGTTTCCTACATAATGTCAAGGGATCAAGAACAAAGTCCCCAGCACGTGGACTTCTCTGGAAGATTTATAGGGCATTAGCAAGAGTCATATATAGCATGGATGGAATGTGATCTGTACCACTGGAGAAGTACCTACAATGATGAGATCACAGATGAATTACAGGATGGAAGTACATAGTTTAAAGAAGCCAGGGGAAAGTATAATCAATTTGGAAATATTTCTACCAAACATGGTTAAAACTAAAGTTTTATATATTAAAGTATAAGCTTTAGTTATCTGGAAAACTAGTTTGTATGGGCCTCATTATTTGATGCATATAGCTTAAGTCTTTCAAAGAATTTTCACATATTAATTATTAGCAAACTATGTTCCCTCCCTTGAATCTCATCTATCCCTATGGCTTTGTGACTTTTTTGAAAATCCCAAATCCATATATTCTCTGCCCTCAGTTTAATCCTAAATCTTTTAACCATCTGCCATCAAGGAAGGTTGTGAGCTGTATCATTGGAGAGAACTCCTCAGTGGATAAGATCTCAGATTCATCTGAGTAGTTCAACACCTCAACATGTTTGCAACTCAACCTATAAAACTATCCTTCCTCTTACCTTCTCTATTTCTGTACATGATGCAATTCCCAGTGATGCAGACCTGAAACCTTATGCTCTTTGCTCTTCCTCATCACCCAAATTTCAATTACTTGCCAAATCCAATCAATTAATTATATCTTTATACTCTCTCCAATCAGCCTTTTTCCTCTCAAATCATGCTGCCACAACCATAGCTCAGGCACTCTCACCTCTACATTACTATAATGGCATTCTAATTGGCCTCATTATTTCCCATCTCTTCTCTTCAAATCATCTTTCACAAAGCTGCCAAAATAATTCTCCTAAAAGTACAGGTCTTATCATATTACTTCCCTACTCAAAAACCTTCAGTTATTTCCCCTTGCCTATGGGGGGAAACCCTTGGTCTGGCAAGGTAAGCCTTCCATAATATAGTTTCAACCTTACAGTCTTATCTCCAAAAGAGTCAGTGTAGAGCAGAAGATAGGGAAGACATGTCATTCTTGGCTCAAGTCATTCTTCTGACCCATACTGGCTTGAGTGACTTGTCACTTAAAATCACAGTATCCCAGGCAACTCCTTTAAGACTATAAACTGCAGAGCAAGTAGAGTATATAATCTCACCGGGAGTTACTTACACAAAGTTGCCTACCTACGAAATCATAGGTCTAGATAAAAACACAAAAATGTACAAGGTACAGTGCCTGTCACCAAGGATACAACATATAGACAAATAAATATAAGGTAATTTGAAGAGAAAGACATCATTTACATAAATAGAGGGATAGCAAGAAAGACTTTGTACAGGAGGTATGTAAAGAAACTAAGAATTATAAGAAGTGAAGATGAAATGGAGTATATTTAAGTTATATTTAAGTATTATTTAGGTCTGGAGAATAAAGAGAAAGAAGCTGGAAAGCTCCAGGCCCATGCCTGGGGTCAACCCCCAAGCCAGGAAAATACCCCTTCCCTCTCATTTTCATCCATAGGAATTCTCTTCCTTGCAGTCTTAGTTCAGATATCACCTCCGGAAGACTTCCCTGATCCCCTAAGGCTGAAAGTAATTATCCTCCTTCTCAAATTGTCCTAGGGCACTTTGTCAGGATCTCTATTTTGCTATTACAGTTTATTTACATCACATTTATTTGTATAAATGTTTCATTTCCCCTGTAAGACTGTAAGATCCACGTGATCAGGGATTTTAAAATCATGGTGTAATGGAAAGAACACTGGCTTTGGAGTTAGAGAACTTGAATCCAAATCCTGCCTCTGCTACTACATGACCATAGGCAAATTACTTCACTTGACTAGGACCAGTTTCCTCATCTGTAAAATGAAGGGGTAGGAATAGGTGACCTCTAATGATCCTTCCAGATCTAAATTCTATGTATGAGGTACAAAACAAAATACTATGTGAGGTTTAAAGAGGAAGGTCATCATTACCAAAGGGGGATCAAAGAAAGTTTCATGGAGGAAGTGGTATTTGAATTGGCCTTTAAAGAACAGACAATTTAGTCAGTCAACTAAGTTTGTACTACATGCCAGGCAATGTGCTAAGAAGCACTGGGCTATGTAATCAAGAGGCAGCCAGGCTCAGTGAGGAAAAGACAACTGAAAGACTGAGAAAGGAGGTTTAAGATGAAAGCCAAAACAGAGTGGAGGGGATAGGTAGCTTGGGGGGTGGGGTGGGGTGGAGAAAAGAACCAAGGGGAATGGGAATAAGGGTGTAGTTAGTGGGGGATGGAGAACGAGGTTTGGACAATGGTAATCAGTGGTTCAGAATCATGGGGATGGGGTGAGTATGACAGGGTGCACGTAGGTTAATAACTGAAGAATGAGCTCAGGTAGGTAATCTGTTCTCGAGTAGGCTTGTCCCAGAACATCAGTCAGCTGTGTGTGGCTGGAAAAGGGGTGGTGGAGTGGTGGTAGTGACGAAGGACAATTCCTGGAGACTGATGGAAGGAAGGGCACAGGAAAGGCAGATCCTGTAAAATTGTAGGTGGCCTGAGAGGATACCTTCCTAGAGTGTGAAAGAAGAGCTTGGGCAAGGCAGGAGAAATTTCAAGAGAATAAAGAAAAAGAAGGCATTCCACATACATCTTCTAAACAAAGACACACAGGGAAAGACAAAGACATGCAGGAAAATTACAGGATGTATTTAGAGAATAAAAATTGGTCCAATTTGGTAAAAGTACTTAAACTATAGTAATGTAAAATAAGGTTAGAAAAGCAGGGTGAAGGCTGGCTGGAAATGAGGTTGCCAAGGACTCCTACTTGCTATTCCTCATACGTGATACTCCATTTCCTATCTCTGTGCTTTTGAGCTGCCTTCTATCTGTGGAATGCTCTCCCCTCCTCACCTCTATGTTCTGGCTTTCTGGCTTCCTTCAAGTCTCTGTTCAAATCCTACCATCTGCAAGAGGCGTTTCTTGATCCTTTCCTCCACTGCTGCTGTTTTCCCTCTCAGATTACCCCCAATACACTGTGTTATGTGTAGTTTGTATGTGTGTGGTTGTATATTACATGTTATCTCCACCATTAGAATGTAAGCACTTTGACAGCAGAAACTGTCCCTTACTTTGTATCCCTTGAAATCTTACCAGTGCCTGGCAGATAAGTGTTAATAAATAAAATACCTGCTGATTGACAGACAAGGTAAAGAAACATGAACTCCACATAAAGAAAAGAATGCAACAAAAGGTGAAGGACTAAAAGTGGGCAAGTAAGAAAACGAAGCCCTCTAAAAGCACCAGAGGAAGGAGAGACTATTAAAAGCTAGAGGAGGAGGGGTGAAGGGTCACCACCAAGAAAGGATCTACTGATGATAACTGACAAAACCTCTGTGAAATGGTGTTTGACAAGGCAAAAAGAATAGTTTCTAAAACTGAATCCTAAGCTACATATAGACAGTAGGGTACATAGACCACATGTGAACTAAGAATCCTTGGCAAACACATATATGGAACAAAAGAGACTCAAAATGGCAGAAAGAGATAGAGCAGGATGTAATAATGCATGTCTTTGTTCTTTCCTTGTGTGTCTTTGTTTAGAACAAGGCTGAAGGTCAATCAAGAGCTGAGAGAAGCTTGAGGCAGAGACAAATAAGAAGCTAATGAAATATTCTAGGTAAGAGGTGATGAGGGGCCTGAACTAGGGTAGTAGTGAAGAAGAGGTATATCCAAAAGATGTTATAGAGTTAAAAATAACAAGACTTGACCACTATTGGGTATGTGAGGTGAATGAGAGAAAGGAACTGAAGATAACAATAAAGTTGTGAACCTAAGCAACTGAAATATAACTGTGTTCTTGATAGAAGTTTGGAAGAGGTGTGATTGCAGGGGGAAGGAAGAAATAATGGGTTTCTGCTTTGGATAAAGTAAAGTTGAGATGTCAATGGGACACACAATTCAGAATGTCTAACAAGAAGCTTATGATGAAGAATTAGACTGAGAGCCGAGAATTAGTCTGAGAAACCAGGGCTCAATATCTAGATCTAGGAGCTATCTGCATAGAGATGGTAATTGAACTTGGGAAGTGATGAAAGAATTTAAAAGGAAAAAGAGAAGAGGGATGTAGACAGAGCCTTAGGGTATATCCATAATGCATGGACAAGATGTGGATGATGATCAAAGGTCTGACAGGTAAAAGAACTAGAAGGTGCATATGTGTGTGTGTGTGTGTGTGTGTGTGTGTGTGTGTGTGTGTAAGAGAGACAGAGAAAGAAACAGCAGGCAGGCAGAGAGAGAAGGAAACATAATAATAATAATAATAATAATACTAATAGCACCTAATGCTTAAATATCACTTACTATGTGCCAGACAATGTGCTAAGCACTTTACAATTATTTATTTCATTTGATCCTCACAACAACCCTAGGAGGTAGGTGCTATTATTACCCCCATTTTACACTTGAAGAAACTGAGGTAGGTAACATAAAGACTAAGAAGAGGCCATTAAATTTGACAATTAAGAGATCACTGGTATTTTAGAGAAAGCTCGATCAGCTTTCTTCAGCTTAGAAGAAAGGAGTAATCGGTGGCACTGAACATAAACGACTTTTTAAGGAGTTTGACTCAGAAGGAGAGAACAAGGATGTTACCTAGAAGGTATTATTAGATCTAAGAAGTTTTCTTTTTTTTTTAAGGCTAGAAAAGACTTCAATATGCATATAGGCAGTAGGAAGGAAGGAGGGAAGGGAAGGGAAGGGAATAAGAATTTGATTTAGTACCTTTATGTGCCAGGCACTGTGCTAAGCACTTTTTTGTTTTGTTTTGTTTTACAAACATCTCATTTGTGCCTCACAACATTCCTGTGAGGTAGGTGCTATTATTATCCCCACTTTAGAGCTGAGGAAACTGAGGCAAACAGAGGTTAAGAGACTTGCCCAACATCCCAATAGTTAGTATTGCCTGATACCAGATTTGAATTTAGGTATTTCCTGACTCCAGATCCAGTGCTCTAACCACTGTGTGAAATGACAACCTGCTGTATGAAATGACAAAAGGGGAAGTTTTAGAGAAACCTGAAAAGACTTGCATAATTGATGCAAAGTGAAGTGAGAACTAGGAGAACAATTTATAGAATAGCAACATTTTAAAGACACATTTAACTTTGAAAAACTTAAGAACTCTGACAAATCACAATTCCCAAAGACTTATACTATCCACTTCCTGATAGAGAAATGGACTCAAGATGCAGAAAAAAATCAAACACTAGACACAATCAATGTGGGACTTTGTTTTGCTTGACATATTTGTTATACAGAGATTTAATTTTTCTTTTTTCCAATGGGAAGGGGGCTTGGCAGAGAAAATAAATGCTTGTTAACTGGGGGAAAAACAAGGAAGAAAAATAGGTCAATGAAACACTATCCTTTCCTTCAGCTAATATCACTTAGAAGAGGAACCATTTTTATCACACCAATATATGAACACATATACACACACAAGCTTAGTACAAATTTACCACACAGTATAAAAAATACCAATGTACATGAAGTTCAGAAAACCAATTAGAACATAAAAGGAATTTAATTATAAACCTGGGTTTTCTTCAAAATACTGCTGGATATTTATGTATTCTAACAACTTATGAATAATTTTACTTGTCTCAGTCTAGACATTTATCCTGAATTGCAGTGGAATTGAAACATAATTGTAGTTTCAATCAGTTTGAGACTTTGGTAACTTTTAAAATGGTTATGTTCAACTGAGTATGACAGTCAGATTTTGAATTTAAATCACAAATAGTATCATAGTTTCAAGTAGCAGGCAATTTTTTTTTTTTTACATTCAATAACATCTCAATTTACAGTTTGGCCAAACATTATTACATACAGATGAAAGTACAGAATACTTTTATTTATATCATAATCATAGAGTTTTTGAAGTCTTCAATACATTAGCTAGAAACCCTTCCCCTTCTGGCCTTGAGGCTGAGCAAGGTGCTAGTCCTGATGGCAAGTCTATGCCAGATGCAGGTGCAATGGGAGGGGGGAAAAAGGGTTTAAAAAGAAAAAGTATCATGAGAGGCAAAAGGACACAAATACACTCATTTACATGGCAGCCCAGAATTGCTTTGAGTGCCATAGACTTCTGCCCAAAGATATAGAGATAGAGATATTGACATATATCTGCCTTATCCCCAAAAACACCTTTCCAGTTAAATTACAAGAAGCAACCATTCAATAATCCTTCCTCTATTCATATCTTCTTTTTTAAGAGGTGAAGGAGATATAATGTAAAGCAACATGGTAACAGTGGAAAAAAAAAAAACCACAGCATAAAGAGAGAACTCAGCTGGTTACCCTGGCTCTAACACTTACTAGCAGTTATATCATTTATCAAGATAAAGTCAAAATGGACACATGACCTAGACATAGAGATATCATAAGTAAATTAGAAGAACATAGAATATATTACCTATCAGATCTATGACTAGAAGAATTTATGAATAAATAAGAGAGAACACTATGGGATGCAAAATGGATAATTTTGATTACATTAAATCAAAATGATTTGTACAAATAAAGCCAATATAGCCAAGATTAGAAGGAAAGCAGAAAACTGTGGGGGGAAATGTACAGACAGTTTCTTGGATAAAGGCCTCATGTCTCAAATATATAGAGAATTGAGTCAAATTTACAAGAATATAAGTCATTCCCCAATTGATAAATGGTCAAAAGATAAGAAGGCAGTTTTTGGAAGAAATCAAAGCTATCTAATCATATGAAAAAATGCTCTAAATCATTACTGATTAAAATTAAAACAACTCATCACGGTCAGATTGGCTAAAATGATAGAAGAGGAAAATAACAAATGTTGGAGGGGATGTGGAAAAACTGGGACACTTAATATACTGTTGGTGGAAACTGAAGTGATCTACTCATTTTGGAGAGCAACCTGGAATTATGCCCAAAGAGTTATAAAATTGTGTATGCCCTTTGACCTAACAATACCACTATTAGGTATGTTTCCCAAGGTGATCAGGGAAAAACAAAAAGAACCTATGTGTTTTAAAATATTTATAGCAGTTCTCTTTGTGGTAGCAAAGAAGTGGATATTGAGGGGATGCCCATCAATTGAGGAATGGCTGAATAAGTTGTGGTATGTGATTGTGAAGGAATACTACTGTGCTATAGGAAATGACAAACAGCATGATTTTAGAAAAAGTATGGAGAGACTTGCATGAAATAATGAAGAAGGAAATGAGCAGAACCAAGAGAACATTGTATACAATAACAGCAATACTGTTCAAAGAGTAACTGTGAATGACTAAGTTATTCTGAGCAATATAACATTCAAATCAACTACAAAGGACTTATGAAGGAAGATGTTTTCCATTTCCAGAGGAAGAACTGATATATGCAAGTATGTATGTATGGTTTCACATATATATCTGTGTCAAATGTTAGCTTTCTCTAATTCGGGGTTGGGAGGGAGGGAGAAACAGAGTTCAAAATTCAAAACGCAACCAAAAATAAAAAACAAAAACAGAACAGCACTGTTATGGGGGTGTGATCCTGGGCAAGTCACATCCACTAAGACTCAATTTTGTTAAACGTAAACTTTTTTACATTTAAGGGAAAATATTTATATTATCTAATTTTTGTGAGAAAAGTGCTTGATGATAAACCTCAAAAACCTCAAATTGCTATACAAAATATGAGTAGAATATGGAGAAGGTACTGCCTTCACATATGTAGTTTAATTTTTTTTTAGGATAATAGCATTCCCTCTCGCTCCTGGCCCTGTACATCATACAACCCCCCCCCCTTTTTTTAAAAGGAACAGCTATTTATTTTTTTCTCTGAATCTTTTAAAACACCATCAAAATAGATTTTAAAACAAAAATTCAATTTCTTCATAGATATGATAATCCTGTGTCAGGATAGTCAAATGGATGCACCCTATGTAGACAATTAGAAACAGAGTATCAACTATAGCCTGAAGCAAATATATAAATAACTATAATACAAGTTAAGGTATCAAGGCTCAATTTGGGAGTCATTAACAATAAGACAGTTCGAGACAGAAGGACAGAATGTCCTTTTTGTATTTATATTACTCTTTCAGAACTAAAGTTTTTTTTTCCTATTAAACATTTTCACATTAGTGATGTTGTAACAGAACTAAAGTTTTATTAAATATATTTAGAAAACTTTAAATGATAAAGAAGTGAGGAATAAGAATGCCCAGATATTACAGCAATTAAATCAGAAAGCAGAGGGCTACAGGCAAGACATAGAAAGTCTACCAATAAAGGCAGTCAGTATTCCACAAGGGGCAAAGGTAGCAAAGATGGGCAGAAATGATACCCATGATTGGTATCATCATGGACATCAATACAAAGTGAACTTAGAAATATTAGCCTAGGAAGATAAACATGATCTCACATCATAATACTTAGTAGAATGAGATCTAAAGGGCAGTGACTGATGCCAAGCTCAAGGGGGTGGGGAGGTCCTCTAGAAAAATGCCCCAGGGCTCTGTTAATTGGACCCATTCTTTTTTTTTTAACACATTTATCAATGACATCGATAAAGGCATACATAGCACATTTTATCAATTTTGCAGATGACAAGATCTCAAAGAATCTCATCAGGCTATCAAGATGAAATGTAAAGTCCACCATCTAGGAATTAAACACTGAAGTAGAATAGCAAAAGAGTTATGCCTGAGGTCCAAAATTTAGCCTCATACCAAAAGACACAAAAGTTTAATTTTGTGGTAATCCCCTCATCTTAATTCCTCCATAATTTACAATTTAAAAAGAGGATTTACAATTCCTTGAGGCAGCTAGATGGCAGGATAGATAGAGCACTAGTCCCGAGTCAGTCAGCATGCTACCTGAAGAACTTGTTAACTAATGCCTTCACAAATTGGAGCTCAACACTACAAAATGCAAAATTAATCATTTTGATTATATTAAACTAAAAAGGTTCTGCACAAACAAAATCAATGCAATAAAGATTAGGACAGCAGAAAATTGTGAAACAATTTTTACAAGCATAAAAGCCTCATTTCTCAAATGTGCATAGAACTGAATCAAATTTATAAGAATACAAGTCATTTTCCAATTGATAAATGATTAAAGGACATGAACAAGCAGTTTTTAAATGAAGAAACCAAAGCTATCTCGAGTCATATGAAAAAATGCTCTAAATCACCACTGATTAAATAAATGCAAATTAAAACAACTCTGAGGTATCACCTCACACCTATCAGATTGACTAATATGACAAAAAAGGAAAATGATAAATGTTGGAGAAGATGTGGAAAAGTGGGACACTGACACATTGCTGGTAAAGTTGTGAACTGATCTAACGATTCTGGAGAGCAATTTGGAACTATGCCCAAAGAGCTATAAAACTAAGGCCACGTGTAGCACTTTTATCTACTAAAACAGGACCAATTTATCCAGTGTATCTTGTTTGTACGTAGTTGTTTGCATGTTGTCTCCTCCATCATGAGGTCCCTGACAGCAGGTACTTTCTTCTGCATTTCTTTGCATCTCCAATGCTTAGTACAATGTCTGGTGTATGATAAATGCTAGCTGACTGACTGGTACTGACTAGACATAAGAGATGAGAAGAAAGAAAAGTCAAAGATATCTTTAAGGTTATAAACATATAGTATCTTAAACCTAGTAGGTACCCAGTGTTTGTTGAATTTAACATGGGAAACTGGATAATGATAATGGTGATGATTATGATGATGATAGTTAGAATTTATACAGCAACTTTAAGGTTTGTAAAGTGCTTTTCAAATATCATCTCAGTTTATCCTCAAAACAACTCTGGGAGTAGGCGCTATTATTATCCCCATTTTACAGAAGAGGGAACTAAGGCAGATAGAGGTTAAGTGACTTGCCCTGGGTCACACAGTTAGTGTCTAAAGCTGGCTCTGAAGTCAAATCATCTTCCTGATTCCAGGTCAATCTGTTATCACCTAACCATCAGTGTTATCTTGGGAAGAAAAAGTATAGTCAGGAGGAATAGGTTTTAGGGAAAAGTTCAAACATGTTAAGCATGAAAATGCTTATGGAAATCAAGACAGATATAGGTAAATGGAGATTCAGGTATGGAAATTATAAGAGAAGTCAATGCTGGAGGTATAGGTTTGGAAATCACACACAAAGGCATTTCGAGGGCATAATTAGAGTCCCAACACTTGTCAAACCTGATTCGCATAATTCATGAAGGAACAAATTATACTAGAGAGAAATCCAGAAAGCAATGATGAGAATTATAAAATCAGGGCAAAAACCTGAAAATTCACAAGCACAGGCAGAATTTATAATCATGAGTAATACCCGGAGGAATTCATATTTGGAAAGCAAATAGACAGATAAGGAAATGTGAATGGACTTTGCAATTCTAGACCATAGATAAAAAGAAATGATAAACTTATGTTTAAGTATTACCAAACTTGAGATGAAAATGACTGAAGTCATGTTATCAAACAGAATATCATGATTTAGTTGTGTGATTATATATTCCTATAGAAAATCTTTAGAAAAAGTGACCAGAGATGAAGTACACCTAACAGGAATTGATAAAAACATTTGTGTGGAACTTTGAAATGTTGAGGAACTGGACACCTCAAGATGGTAAAGTGAATGGTCATGAGTAAGCCCAGTTAACCCTGCATCACCTCAAAACCACGGCAAACAAAAGAGAAAAAAAACAAAAATAAAGAGGGAAAAAGGAAACTCTCACAAGAAAAACTTATGAAGCAAAACTAAACACACTCAAGAAATGAATAGCCAGAGAAGAGGCTCTTATACAATGAATACTAGGCACTTCAAAAATTTGTGTTGAAACCTTCCGAAGAAAAGAATAAGACTGCAACAAAAATTACACCTGCAGAAAAGAGACTGCAAGAGCCTCCAAAGAGGTTTAGAACCATAACAAGAAATAAAAGAAGACCTTTTAGCCCATATGTTTGAATAGATGGTTAATGAGGTCCCTTCTAACTCTTAAATTGTGATTCTGTGATCTATCATCTACAAAATTGGAAATAAGATTGCTAAAAGAATGCAAGAAACCAACAATATAAGAGAAATAATGGAAAATCTCTATGAAGTAAAAGATGGTTCAAAGGTTCAGGTAGAATAAACAACAACAAGATAAAAGATATAAGATAAATAATAAAGATAAAATAAAATAAAGATAAAAGAATAAACATGGGGGGGGGAAATTAATGGTAAAACTAGAAAATAACCCAAGGTTTCTAAACAAAACAAAATCAACAGAGCTAGAACACAAGAGTCAGTTGACACAGACCTAGAATTATTATTTCCCCCAAAATATAATATAAAGAAACAGAAGAATCTGAAAACCATATTTCAGCAAGTCAAAAAGGAAATTACCCAGAAGACTTAGAAATAGAGAAGGGAGGGCAAATTAATAGAATTCAGAAGACACTGATATAGAACTCAAAATTTAACTCACTGAGTGGTGCAGTTGAAAGTTCCAGCTCTTCAACAAAGAAAATCTTGTAAATAGCCAGGAGTAATTGATTAATATGTCCAAAACAGCAGCCCATCCCTCTTCCTAACCTTCCTGACTCTATTAGGAACACTAACATCCTTCCAATCACTTTGTTTAATATTATCAGAATTATCTTCAACTCTTCCTTCACCTTCACTCCCACACACAATCAGCTTCTAGTTCTGGTCATTCTGTTTCCACATTTTTTACATCCATTTCCTCTCAACTCACAAAGGCACTATACTAATTTCACATCATCACCTCTGGCCGAGACTATTGTAATAGGCTCTTAAATTAGTCTCTCTGCTTAGTTTCTTCCTTCTCCATTATATTCTCAATGTAACTGCCAAATTAATATTCCTAAAATAAAATTCTGACCGTGTTGCTCAAGAGGTTTTCAATGGCTAATTCTTAAGAATAAATACAGAGGGGCAGCTAGGTGGCGCAGTGGATGGAGCACCAGCCCTGAATTCAGGAGGACCTGAGTTCAAATCCGGCATTGGACATGACACCAACTACCTGTGTGACCCTGGGCAAGTCACTTAACCCCACTGCCTAATCAAAAAAAAAAAAAAAAAAAAAAAAAAAGAATAAATACAAACTTATCTGTTTGGCATTTAAGGGCTTCCACAATTTCACTCCAATCAATCTTTGCACACTAATTTCCTATTACACCTCTTCAGACAGCAACCTACTTCCTGTATAGTACACATTTTATATCCTGTCTCTTTTCATAGGCTGTGCCCCATGCCAGGAATGCCACACCTCCACACCTCTGCCTCTTGGAATCCCTAGCTCTCTTTCAAACTTCAACTCATAAGATCATTCCTAACCTACCGCGTTATTACCACTTTCCCCTTTCTTCAAGGAAAGAATAAGTTTTTCTCCCAGAAATAACTTCATATGTATCTTATATCTAACTTATCTGTATATATGTTGCTTCTCTCAGCAGAACATAATCTACTTGAAAGCAGGGATGTTTTATCTCGTCTGACAGTGAATAGTATGTAAGAAGGAACTTAATAAATGCTTATTGAATTGTGGAACAAAGGGAAGGTGTGGGAAAGTAAGGACTGATTGTGTGTTACAGTGTGGAGAAAAAAAATGAGCTATTAAAAACAAATCAGGCTATATAGTACCTTATACTGATATAAAAAAAAATTAACTGGATATAAAAAGGAAGCAAACTACAGAATGGATTAGGAAATAAACCCCAACAATTTGATGCTTACAAAATATATGCCTAAAGCACAGGGACTTAGATTCAAAGTAAAGGGCTAGAATAAAATCTGTTATGCTTAGCTGAACAAAAAAACAAAAAATAGGAGCTGGCATCATGACTGAGTTAGAGCAAAAGCAAACATACAACTGAAGACCAACAGGAAAACTATACAACAATTAAATGTCATATATACATTATATATATATATCTATAAATGCAGCAACATCAATGTTAAATATGCATGCACAAAATATCAGTGCAACAAAGTTCTTAATTAAAGGAAAAGTGAAGCAGATTTAATGTTTCTGTAAGAACTTATAGAGACTATAAAGAAGAAATTAAAGGCTTGAACAAAAGGTTGAAAAAAAAAAACTCCCCTGAATTTAATAAACTGGATAAGACTTCTGAATGTGAATTTCAGAGAAAAAAATTACATAAATATATTCACTCTTAGGTTCCTATGGGACTTTAAAATTGATCATGTGCTAGAGCATAAAAAAGTCAAACAAATGAAGAAAGAAGGAAACTATAAACTCACTCTCTAAAAATGACAAGCTCCAAAATACTCAAATAAATTTATGATTTCATTCTTATGGATATTATCTCAAATGATGCAGACTGAAACCTAAACATACCTGGGAAATCTTGTCCATGCCATCTCACAAATTTGCCACAAAGTAGCCACTCAATGTTTCTTATTTTGTTTTGTTTTTGTTTTTTTTGGGGGGGTGTCTTCTGCACTTTCTTGTAATGTTGAGAGAGTATCAAAGGAGCACATAAGTTTTCATCAGTTATCCTTTCCTCTTGCCATATTGACTAGCCTATCTTTTTCATCATACATTTCTTTAATTTGATCTTTTATTCCATTTCTCCTCTCTGTCTGTAATATGTTGTGGCCCATCCGTACCCAACATTACATCTTTTCCTTGCTCTCTGGTTGATACTCATTTTCAATCATTTGGAAATTAGACTTCTATGTCTGGCAGCCATACAATGTCAAAAGAACACTGGTATTAAAAAGACTAGAAAAGTTTAGAGTCATTAAAAGAATATTGCAATTTTTCAAAGAAAGAAGACACTATCAGAAACTGAGACAAATGCAATCCCAACTCCCAAATCAGGGAGAAATAAAGCAGAGAAAAAGAGCTACAGATCAATATCACTAATGAACATTGATGCAAATTTTTTCAATAAGATGCTGGTAAAGAGACTAGGGCAATATATTCTAAGAAGTATTCATTAAAATCAAAATATTTATGCTAAACCTGGATCCTCTCACACCAGGACCTATCTTTTTATATGTACAAAAATAATTACTATATTTAAATATATGAAATAAAGATATGTAATATACTCTTTTTCGTTCATTTATTCACACCAGGAATATAAGGATACCCCAAACATCAGGAAAACTCTTTTTTTCTTCCAGACCTGTGATTTTATTGAAACGGGGAACTCCCAGTGTGAACTGCCTGGGGACACCGAAAGGTTAAGTCACACATTATATGTGAAAGGAAGGATGTGAACCAACGAACTTCGAAGGTAGACCTCTATGCCATGATGCTTCCTTAGAAAAAAAGTAGCATGAAATAATAAAAAATATACGATTATATCAATAGATACAGAAAAGGCATTTACAAAAATACTGTACTCATTCATGTCAAAAACACTAAAAAGCACAAAAGAGGTCCTTTCCCTTAATCTGATCAAAAGCATTTTGCCTAAAACCAAAAGATGAGCATTATTTGTAATGGAGGAACACTGACAGCTTTTCCAATAAAATCAATAGTCAGTGAACAAGTATTTATTATACACCTATGATGTATTAGGCATTGTGCATAGAAGGAAGGCAAAATGATGGTCCCTGCTCTGAAGAAGTTCAAATTCTAAGGAGGAGAGACAACATGCAAATAACTATGTACATATAAGATATATACAGTATGAATAAAAGGTAATCTTTGGGAGAAAGCATTAGCAATTGGGGTGACTGGGAAATGCCTCCTACAGAAAGTGGAATTTGAAGTGAGTCCTGAAGAAAGCCAAAGAAGTCAGGAGGCAAAGTTAAGAAGGGAGAGCATTCCAAGCATGAAGGACACCCAGTAAAATGGCACGGAAAATGGACATGGAGTATCATGTGTGAGAAATAGCAAGTAGGCCAGTGTAGCTGAATCACAGGGTTTGTGCAGGAGAATAAAGCATAATAAAATTTTGAAAACAGGGAGGATCCAGGTTATAAAAGGCTTTAAAAGTCAAACAGGATTTCAGAGTCAAACAACCTAACAACCTGTTCCATGCCTGGAGCTCAGTCCAATGTCCAAGTTCTAATGCCCTTGGATTTGGTAAATAAATCTATGTTCACCCGCATCCATATCTTGATCCTTCTATATATTTAATCATATCCCTGTCTAGGCTTTTGCCTTTTTAGACTCAAGGGTTCTAATCTTTTGAAGCTGTCTCTATTTGGTAGTTAACTCCATCTACCCTAATAATTTTTAGTTGTTCTTCTCTGAACCCTTTCACCCTTGTAGGGGCGGAGCTCCTTAACCCCACTGATCAATCAAGATAGTCCTAGTTTCAGTTTTTAGTGATTCTATCCCTTTTATTTTAAGATTTAACCAGTCTTTTTTAGTATTGAAATGAGATTTTGTCTGTTCTCCAAGCCTCTCTGGATCTTTCTCTAGGTAAGTATCATAATAGCAATACGTTAATTCTCTGACAATTTTTAGTAATAGGGCATAATAAATAGACTTTGTTACCTTATTTAAAAGAGATTACTAAGCAAATTGGAAGAGATGAAAAGGATTGGGGAATGACAATAATAGAGGAACTAACTATAGGAAGATAGTGATTCCACTGTTGGTAAAACTGTGAAGAGATCCAATGGTAGTAGATAATGGTTTGGAAGTATGCAAGAAAAGTGACCAAAACTTTCCAAACCCTCTGACCTACCTATTCCACTACCGGGTATATATTCCTCAAAAAGCCAAAGACAGAAAAACAAAGGTTCAATTATTTAACAAAATATTAATTGCAGTATTCTCTGTAGTACACAAAAGAAGTGGAAATGAAGTGGATACCTACTGAATGAAGAATGGCTTTAAAAAACCATAGTATATCCTCTTGATACTCTCTTCTTTCCAAGTTTCCATGACACTACTCTACTGTGGTTCCCCTCCTGATGCTTCAACTCAGTTTCCTTTGCTGGATCTTCATCTGTTATGCCCACTAAAAGTGGGTGTTTTCTAGGGTTCTGTCCTATGCCTCTTCTCCTTCTATACTACTTCATCTGGTTATCTCATCAACTCTACTTATCCAGTCCTAACCTCTCTCCTAATCTCTTCAGACTCCTATTTCCAATAGCCTTTCAGACATCTACAACTAGATGTCCCTTAGACATCTTAAACTAAACATGTTCAAAAAACTGAACTTCTTACCCTTCCTCCCAAACTCTCTCCATTTCCAACTTCCCTCTTACTGTCAAGGGTAACACTAGTCACTCAGGCTCACAATCATCCATGACTCTTTCTTCACTCATTTCAATCTCCCTCTCTCACATCCAATCAGTTGTCAAGCTGGTCAATTTTACCTCTAGAATATCTTACATAAGCCCTCTTCTCTTCTCTAATAATGATATCATCACCTCAAGTGTGGACTATTACAACAGCCTCCTGGTGGGTCTATTTGCCACAAGTCTCTCTTCATTCCGGTCCATTCTCCAGTCAGCTGCCAGAATGATCTTCCTAAAGTATAGGTGTGACCGTGTCACCTCTCCCACTCCACCCCATTCAATAAACTCCAGTGGCTCCCAAATCAACTCAGAATCAAACATAAGCTCTTGTTTAGCATTCAAAGTCTTGCCACTACCCACTCCACCTTTCCAGTCTCCTTACACTCCACACACCACCTTGCCCCCCCACATATTCATCCTTCCAGTGACACTGGCCTCCTGGCTGTTACATGAACAAGATAATCCATCTCCTTTGAGCATTTTCACTGGCTGTTCTCATGCCTGGAATACCACCTCCCTCCTTCATCTCTATCTCCTAGATTCCCTGGCTTCCTTCATGTCCCAGCTAAAATCCCTCTTACTACAGGATGCCTTTCCCAAACCCCGTAATTCTAGTGCCTTTCTCTGTTGATTGTCTCCAATTTAATCGGTGTAGTCTCCTCCATCAGACTGTGAACTTCTTGAGAGCAGGGACTGTCTTATACCTTTCTTTGCATCTCCAGTACAGTGCTCGGCACATAGTAGGTGCTCAATTAATGTTATTGATTGACTACCTAAAACAATACTAAGGAAAATAACACCAAAAGGAAGATAAACTGTGAATGATTGAAAAATCCACGAAAGTTTAGGAGAAGCAATAATGAAACAAATCTCTCTCAAAGCAGAAAGGCAGGGGACTCTAGAACACACTGTACGCATCCTCACTTGTGGCAAATATCTGACATTTGGCTTGTTTTTCTTTTGTCACAAGGGAGAGTTCATTCTGAAGTGGGTGCTGAAATGTAACTGTGACATAAAGACAAAAGACATCAATAAAATGTACTTAAAAGAAATTACCATTCCAAAAACATAGGAACAGTTTTCAAAAGGACACAATCAATGCCCATGTGAAAAAAATGTTCAAAACCACTAATAATTAGAGAAATGCAAAGTAAAAGAGCCCTGAGGTATTGCCTCAAACCTATCAAGCAATCAAAAATGTCATAAGGTGGGAATGCTCATTTTTGCAGGAGCTGTGGAAAGACTGACATGTTAATTTACTGCCAACTTTATTAGGCTGTCCCTACTGTCTAACCTGGAGATTCTACAACAGCTGCTATATTCCAAGAAAGTTGCTGGTAGCAAGAAAAGACTCAAATGTGTAAAACGTTCATAGTGGCATTATTTATAACAAAAATCTGAAAACAAAAAATATGCACAACTGGAAAAATGTATGAGCATATTATGTAATGAAATATGACTACGCTTGTAAGGAATTGCAAATATGAAGAATTCAGAGAAATTATAAAAAGACTTGTGTGAAGGGAGAGTTATGAAAGCAGTTAAAAGAAATAATACACATAATCATTATAATAATGTAAACAAAATCAACGTAAGAGTGAAAAAAACACCCAAAAAACTCAAAACTGTATTTGACTCACTGGTCAAATACAATAAGCAATATTAATATCACTGTCAAAACTAAAAGACATTTTTCTTTTCCGTTAACAATGGCAAAACCAAATACTTTCAGGGAATATTCCTTATAAGGCAATTTGCTTGGCTGTTTGTTGGGAATCTGTATCAAAATAAGTTGTATCAATAAATTTTAAAGATTAACATTAAATATTACATTTGATACACCCAAATTTTAAAAAGTAAATTTAAAAACATTTGGAAACCAAAAAAAGTCTCAATTATATAATTTTGCATTTTTTGGAACCTCTGTTCCCAAGTGGTACAAATAAACAAGAATGGGTTATTACCAATCTCATTCCTCATTTTAAGCCTGCTTTGCTCCCCACTTTGCCTTGTGAACAAAGGGTATTAAAAATACTTTTAAAATGGTTGGGCTTTTTGTAAATGCAAAGAAAAACCTAATGGAACATTAAAAAGTCGATGAGGTCATGGACTGAGCAACAACAAATGTGTCAGGAACTGTGCTAGACATGAGGATACAAATGCCATGAACAAAACAATCCCTAGTCATATAGAGCTTACATTCAAACTAGGAAAATGAGACATACATAAGGATATAATACATACACATAAGGAATGAATATAAAGAGATTAAATACAAAGTAGTTAGAAAAGGAAGACACTAACATTTGAGGGCATTAGGAAAAGTATTCATAAAGAAGGAGGTACCTGAGTTGCATTTTTAAGGTACAGAACAATTCTATGAGACAAAAAGGTGAGAAGGGAGTACATTCTAGGCACTGCAGTGCAAAGAAATAGAAACAGGAATGGAGGTATAGAAAGAAGGCCAGTTTGGTTGGACTGCAGAGTGTGGGAGAAGCAGTAATACATAATGATACTGGAAAGACAGGCTGGGGCACAGTTGTAAAAGGCTTTAAAAGCTAAAATAAGGAAATTGTATTTTATTCTACAAGCAATATGAAAGCAGTGGTGTTGATTCAATAGGGGAATGACATGTTTAGATCTGTGCTTAAGGAAAATAACTGTGGCAAGAGCATGTAACATAGACTAAAGTGGAGAGAGACTTGAGGAAAGGAGAACAATTGGTTACTAATATAATTATATCTTCCACTACAGTACTCCCCTCAGATGTTTCCAAATCATTTCTTGTGAGTAATCTCTAAACTCTCAAAGACTACAGCAGCAAAGCATGAGGTCTAATAAGGTCCTGAAAACTAGAAAGACTACCAATAAAAGGACTGGAAACTGACTGAGGACCAGGCTAAGTTCAGAGACACTCATCATGAGGTTTTCCACAAGAGGTTTATTATTTTTCCTTCCACACAGCAAACTCCTTAAAGCAGATCACTAAGACAAAGATGAACTGTAATCTGCATCAGTGAAAAGAGTACTATACTGAAGAAATCTTGAGTCCCTGAAGAACTGAAGTTATGTATATACAGACACAGACTCAACATAACAAAATCTTTTATTTCCTATATATTATATGCATGTATATCGTCATATTTCATAGTTTAAATTACACAGTTGTTACGAGGAAAGTACTTTATGAACCTTAAAGCACTATACAAATGTGGGCTATTAATATACTTTTTTGGGACCTTAGAGGCCTAACACAATAAATACTCAAACAATTTCTGAAATAGAAAAACCTCATTTTTTCTATCCAGTTAGAGTTCTACTACCCAAGAAGGGGTAGATTTTTAGGTCTGCTGAATCCAAATCACTCACTTAAGACATTTCTAATTTATCATTCCATAACCTAGTTTATATCAGCAGCACAATAAGCTTCCAATTCCAATTCCTCCAGAAAGAAGTAAAAGTTATCTCACAGTCATGAAACTGAAGATCTCTAAAAAAAAGGAACTGGATAAAGGAAGAAAAAGTAAACAACTAGACTCAGAAATCCAGCTTTACTAGAAAATATAACAGCACCCTTTATGACAGAATAGCAACATCTTACAAACAAGGTAACTTCAACTAATTCTTCCAGGCCTAGAGCCAATGATGCTATAAAAACCTAAGTTGGGTGTAAATCAATGAAAAGCCTGATTTATAGAATTTAAAAATATCAATTGTATTAATTTCAATTCTAAATAGTAACTCATAATAGTAAAAGTCTAAGAAGTGCTCCATTACTGGAGTACTCCTTAATATTTTGAAAAACAAAGGGCAGCTTTTAGGAAGGATATTGCCAAACGTCCAAAAGAGGGCAACCAAGGATAGTGAGGTGACTTGAAAGCATGCCATCTAAGAATGTTTAGATTGTTTTAAAAAAAAAACTAAACATCTGTTCCCCACCCAGTTAGTCCACGTGTGTGTACGTGTGTGTGTGTGTGTGTATGTGTCTTGATAGTAGTTTTTAAAGATCTGAAGGGCTATCATGTAGAAGAATGATTAATGAGCAGAATGAAAAGCAACAGGTAGAAGTTGAAGAGGCAATTTCCACACCATATATGGAAAGGAAAAACTTCCAATTAATCTGATCCAAAGTGGAACAGGCTGCCTTAGAAAGTAGTGAATTCCCTATCAGTCTCAGTTTTCAAGCAAAGGCCCAATGATTATGCCAGACATGCTGTGAAAAGGATTCCTATGCAGGTGTAGACTAAACTAGAAGATTTTTAAGGCACCCTTCTCCTTTCTTGGCTCATTATCCATGTCCTGCTCTATGTGTAGCTATATCCTAGGGCTCTGTCCTGTACCCTTTTCTCTATATATACTTTCTCTTGGTGATATCATCAGCTCCCATCCAGCTCTATGCAGGGGACTCCTAAATCAACAACTCCAATCCTTATCTCATGCAACCCAGTCTGCTGGATATCACTACTAGAATGTCTCACATGCATTTCAAATTCAACATATCCGAAAAAGAACTTCAAATCTTCTACCCAAAACCCACTCCTCTTCTGATCTTCCCTAACATTATACAAGGCACTACCATCCTTCCAGCCACCAATATTTACAACCTTGGAGTTAGCCTTAATCCTTCACTCTCCCTCACTAATCCCGCCCCCCAATAACTAATCAATTAATTCTACCTCCATAATATCTATCCATCCCATTCAAAGGCTTCCTAGCTCAGATTTTCATCACGTCTTACAGTAATCTCCCAAACGGTCTCCCTGCCTCTAATCTCTTCCCTTGTCCAATCAATCACCCCTCCACCAACATTTTACAAAGTGACATTTCTAAAACATGGGTAGCAATGTTATTACTCTACTCAAAAAGTTTCAAATGGTTTCCTATTGCCGTTAGGATAAAATACAAACTTCCACAGCATTTTAAACCCTTCATAATTGAATTCCAACCTCCTTCCAGAAGACTACTCCCCACTTACCCACTCTATATTCCATTAAAACTGGCCTACTTAATGTTCTCAGCACATGATGTTCCATTCCCCTGGCTATGCTCTGGTCTCCCCTTCCTTCTGCTTACTAAAATCCAACCAACCTTCAATACTCAGGTCAAAACTCCTTTCCTCCAAAAACAAAACAAAACAATTCCCTTAAATGCTAAAGCTCAATAGGATTCTTTCCCTCCTCTGAACTCTTAAGGCACCTTCATTCACCTGGCACTTTTATTCTAACTATACTATAACAGGTTCACAATGGCAGGAATCAAGTCTTATACCTCTCCATATGCTCAGAGCTTAGCACAGTCCTTTTCACAGAGTAGGTGAACTACGAAAAGTCTGTTAAGGATTAATAAACAGCTACGTTAAGCACATGCCACGTTCCAGGCATTGTGCTAAGTACTAGGGATACTAGGACAAAAATGAGAATGATTAAGATAGTAATGCTGAAGACCAATTATGATTATCCAGCTTTCAATTTAATAGCCTTAGCTTCTTTCAATGTAAACACATGGTCTTCCTTTGGTCCAATTCCTTCTAAAGATACTAAAAATCAATTGGATGCTCTCATAAATCATAGGCTCACAGATTTGGAGTTAGGAGTGATCTTAGAGTCAGTCAGTCAATTCATACTTATTCAGTACCTACTATGTGCCAAGAACTTTGCTAAGCACTAGGGATACAAAGAAAAGTAAAAGACAGTCTCTGCCCTGGAGGAACACACTATGATTTGAGAGACAACCTGCAAAAATCTAGTACAAACTATATAAAGGATAAAGTAAAAATATTCAACAGAGTAAAGGAACTAGAATTAAGGGAGCTTCCTGACAGGATTTTGGCTGAGACTTGGAGGAAGTAAGGGAATCTAGAAGGTGGGAATAAGGAGGGAGAGTATTCCAAGCATCAGGAACTGTCAGTGAAAATGCTTGGAGTCAGAAGACAATGAATTGTCTTGTTCAAGAAACAGGAAGGAGACCAATGTCACTGGAAAGGTGAATATGTGTGGGGGGAGTGAAGGGAGGATCATAAGGTGTAAGGAGATTGAAAAGGTGGAGTGGGAGCAGGTTATTAAAGTCTTTTAATGCTAAACAGGATTTTATATTTTATTCTGGAGGTGAGAGGGAACCACTGGAGTTTACTGACTGTATGAATTTGGGGGAGGGTGGGAGGGATGTGTGTGTGACACGGCCAGACCTATGCCAAAGACCTTTTTGGCAGATCAACCAACAGGCTAATGCCAATAGTCCAAGCACGAGATAATGAAAGCCTGAACTTCACGGTGGTTTCAGTATCAGAGGAGAAACAAGGGTATATACAAGAAATGTTATAAAGGTAAAATTGGCACTCTTCGGCAACAGATTGAATATGGGGGTGAGAATGAGGAGTCAACTTAGCCTGCAAGCTTAAGTGACTCAGAGGATAGTGATACCCTCGACAGCAATAGGTAAATTAGAAAGAGGGAAGAGTTTTGGGGGAAAGAATGAGTTCAATTTTAGATATACTGAGTTTAAGAAGTCTAGGGAATATCCAGTGCAAAATGTCTAACAGGTACTTAGAGATGGTGAGACTGGAGGTCAGCAGAGAGAATGGAGTGGGTAAAGTTTAACAATCATCAGCACAGAGAAGCTAGTTGAATCCATGGGTGCTGATGAGGTCACTAAGTAAAATAATACAGAGGGAGAAGAGAAGAGGCAGAGCCCTGGGACACCCACGGTTGGAGGACATGACCTGGATAAAGATCTAGCAAAGGAAAATGAGTCAAAGCTATCAAGACAGGTAGAAGGTAAACCTCAATGCAGTAGTGTCACAAAAACCTGGAGAGAAAAGAAAGTGTCAGGAAGGGAGTGACTGACAGTACCAAAGCTGTAGAGGTCCAAAAGGATGAAGATTGAGAAAATGCCATGATATTTGAAGTGAGCAGTTTCAGTTGAACAACGAGGTATGAAGTCAGGATGTAGAGAGTTAAGAAGAGAGTGAGAAAAAAGGAAGAGTGGAAACCACTATTGTAGACAGCCTTCTCAAGGAGTTTAGAGGGAAGAATGCATACAGAACAATAGCTAGTAGGTATGGATGGATTAAATGAGGGTTTTCTGAGAACGAAGGGAAGACATGGGCATGTGTATATAGATGACAGGGAAGCATCGAGGAGATAAGGAGAGACTGAAGATGTGTGTGTGTGTGAGAGAGAGAGAGAGAGAGAGAGAGAGAGAGAGAGGGAGGGAGGAAGAGGGGGCCATCTGCTGGAGATGAGATGGCCAGTAAGTGTATAACCCCCTCATTTTACATATGAGGAAACTGAGTGTGACAAAAATGTAATTGACTTGCCCAAGATCACAGTCTAAGGAAGGATTTGAACTTGGATATTCCTGACCCCAACACTCTATCCATGGTACCAAGCCAAAGGGGAAAAAAAAGGGATGCCTGGGATCAAAGTCTGGCCTCACATATACAAAACCTTTTTCTATAATTGGGGAAAAATATCCCCTACCCAAAAATTTGTTTTTAGTATACCGTATCACTATATTTAAAAGACTTGGTATCTTCAAGGATAAATAGACATCCTAAAAGACAATCCCCAAGTCCATGTTAGCCTACTGGAAGGAGATAGGTCACCTCTTAGAATCTTCTAGTTTCCCTTGACAGACACTATTATCAAGCTATATTTAACTGCACAGACTGTCCTAGACCAAGGCCTCTCACTTTCACCTACAAAATGACTTCTAACCAGACTAACATTTTTACTTTTTCCTATTTTCTCCCACTCCTTCCTCCATGCCTTGTCATATATTGGTCCTAGGGCCTGAAACAGATTTTCCCCAAACTTCATTTCACATTCATATTTATTTAAAAGAAAATAAACAAACAAAAAAACCTTCTTGGGCCCTATGAGATTTTATATGAAGAATACATTTTTTTGTTAAAATAATGTGCATACGGTAGGCAAGGTAAAGTAATTCCACTGATCTTTTTAATTCCAGGAATTAAAAAAAAGTACAAAAATTCAAACTAATGCTTTTCTCAACCCTTCTGTGAGGATCTCACTTCCAAAATAATAAAAGGGTTAAGGACTAATATATATTCCAGATATTAAGACTGTAGTAGTGAAGCCAGACGGAAAAAGAGAAGGACAAAATTAAGATTACTAGTATATATAATCTTTACTTCTCAGTTCTGCTTATCCTGGGAGCCCTTCTTCTAGTAGTCCGAGTAGAATACTAAGATTCAAAAGGAAGATTTTTGTCTCTGATACCTGCCATAAACATAATTTGGATACTATGATCAACACACATGGATAAACTCTTCTGATTTAATGAGGATTTTTTTGGTATGGTCCCAGAAATTTCAGCAAACTTTATCAGGCCAGTTTAAAGATTCTACTGGCATTTAGCATATACAAACAATGAAAAGGACTATTTTTAATAATAAAAATTTAAAAAATTTTAAAAATAATAATAGCCAGCATTTATTTACATGTTACTTTTTGCTATGAAAAGCAATGTACAAGGGAATAAGTATTTATGAAGTTCTTACTATGTGCCAGTAGAATGTTACTGAAAATAGCTCAACTGATGAATTGAGGACTGAGCCTTGTAACCCTGTGAGGTAGGTGCTATTATAATCCTCATTTTACAGTTGAGGAAACTGAGGCTGATAGACATTAAGTGACTTGCCCAGGGTCCTAAGTGTCTGAGGCTGTATTTGAACTCAAGTCTTCCTGACTCTAGGTCTAGTTCTATCTACTTCACATTAACTACAGATTAATCCCAATAAGCAGAAGCTATATCATGTATATATTATATTGTATTGTAATACAATATGAAGAATCATGTATCACTTCATCACCTAGCTGCCTTAGCTATACCTGCTCTTCTAGCTCCAATATCAATAGAATTCTTTCAAATGGTACCCTTGGTTTAGCAGGGATACACATTATTTTCATTCATGTCAGTACCACACATCTTTAAACAGTACTTTATTTAGCAGCAAGAAAGGCAGGTAGAAAATGAATCAGTTTTAATTTTCTTCCTACTAAGGTTCTGAATTTTAAGATTTCAGTTGAAAAAACCCACAAGCTACTTACCACAAATCCTTCAACTAGAAAAGATCAGGCTAGATCAGGAATTCTTTAACTAGGGTTTGTGGATAGATTTCAGGGGGTCCATGACCTCGGCTGGGTAAAAATAATGTATCTTTCCTTTCACCAATCTCTAATTAAAATGTAGCATTGCCTATTATGAATATAGGCAACAAACATTCTGAAAAGAGATCCACAGGTTTCACCAGACTGCCAAGAAGATCCATCTCACAAAAAATGGTTAAGACCCCTATACTAGCTGGTTAAAAACCAATGCTCAGACTGGCTAAATATGCCCTCCTGAATTCCTATTGCAAACTGTAATTGGTTCTTATGTGCAATATAAGTAACTGCATAATGTTTGGCCTTGTTTGGATTTTCTCATATTTTTATAATGCATCTTAAAATAAAATTATTAAGAATTGCTACTTTTCCCTGTTTCAAAATGTGTCACACTCAAGGCAAGTCAAGAAACATTTATTAAGTGCTTGTTATATGCCGGACACTGTGCTAATGAGTGCTGTTGTTGTTGGATACAAAAAATAGTAAAAAGAAAAGTAGTCCCTGCAATCAAGCAACTTACCTTCTAATGGCAGAAGACTATATATAAAGAGACTAAAAAGAAGAGGTGGAAGGTAATGGGGGAATGGTGACAAGGTCTGGATAATGAAAAATAGCGCTGGTCTGGGCCCTCCCTCAAAATAGAGTCCTTGGAAGAACTCACCAATGGGAGAAGAGGAGGCAGCTGCATGGTGGTGAAGTTCCAAAGTCCAAAGAATGAAAAGCATCAAAACCAGGTTAACTAAATAGCAACTTTGGTATCTGAAGGGACATCCCTTCCTCTAGTAGGGACATAGACATCCTCTAACTTAGTGACGTCTTATATGCACCTGGAGAGATTCAATGTTGTATAAATACAAGACAGTACTTATCTAGAAGCCTAATGCTGTAAGCTTCCTCTATTGTTCTTCGCTAACTTCTCTACACTCCCCTCTGTGTTGGGTTTTTTTTTTAAATTTTGGAGGCAATGGGGGTTAAGTGACTTGCCAGGGTCACACAGCTAGTTAGTAAGTGTCTAAGGCCAGATTTAAACTCAGTCCTCCTGCTTCCAAGGCTGGTGCTCTATCCAATTTGCCACCTAGCTGCCCCAGTCTACAGTCCCTTCTATACCACCCTTAACAAATGTTTCTCTCCCATGGCTTATCTCCATCAGACTGCCTCTTTTCTTCAAGCAGTCATGGACTACTCTTGACATTTACACCAGGGCTATTTATAATCCAGGGGTCTCTGGAACAAGGGAGAGCCTAAAAACAGCAATTTGGGATGACCTACATACTACATTTTAGGCCCAAAAACCAGTCTGGAGACCTGGATTCTAGTTCCAGCTCTGTTACTAAGTTTAAATGTGGCTATGGATAAATTGCTTAATCTCTCTGGGTCTCAGCTTCCTATCTATTAAATCAAAGGGCTTAGACAACATTGTCCAAGGTTTCTTTGAGATTTAACATTCTATGATTCTACTAATGAGGTAACTTCTGAGCAGCTTTTTGCTTCACAATAAATCAATATGCAAATACATTAAACACTCAAGTTACACGATACTTATGCTTCTCAAACTCTGCCATGTAAACTTCTCCAAATACATACAATAGTTATAATTAACTAATATTTCACTGAATGCTTTTTAAAGCAAAAATAACTAATTGTTATCAGTAGTACCAAGGTTTCCAGAACACTTTCAAGGCCAATGTCATGTCCTGAAGGAACACTGTTGCCATCAAGAGAACAAACTGATTATTGCTCAGTTATCTAAGCTATGAAGAAAGCAAACACAAATACTAATATTAGTGTACTTGAAAAGCCACAAATTTTTCAGACTTTAAATGCAGAAAATATAAATATGGAAGTTATCAGAGGGAAAGTGAAACAACCAAGTTGACAGGCATTCAAAATATCTCTTACCTTTTTTGGTTGAAGTCTACCACCATTTGGGATAGATAGATGTATTTAGCAAAGCAATATCATCCCTCTGTCTTCAGCTGTGCAGATGTAGTTATACATGTGTATTGTTTTGATCTTATGCATCTTCTTTCAGTTAACAAAGAAGTGACATCTTAAAACTGAAAATATAAATATAACAAAGGTAAAATTAGCTTCTGATAGGGGAAAAAGCCTTCACCAAACTATCAGCTTAATTAAGTATGGAAAATTTAGCTGTTGTAGAGAAGGGTTTATCAGTAATCAGATTAACATTTTGCTGAATAGGAGTCAAACCAAAGCTTCTAAGCACTAAAGTGTTTCATATATGAGAGTACTCTCTTTTGAGTCAATTATTAAAGTATTTCTGCTTGACCTGGTAGTTTGCAAAACACAGTGCATTATGTTGCTGATGATAAATTCAGAAATGATTAGTTTACTCTGCTTATACTCAGAAGTGGCCTCATTTTGTCTGCAGACCTTAAAGATATGAAAGCATATGCTTTGTCTGGAGGAAACCAGAGTACATTTGACAAATGAAAAGGCCCTTGTGAATGGCTTCAGAGATAAATAAAAAATATATTCCAAGAGTCAACCACTATGTTCTTAATAGCCTGAACAAATGGAATTCATTTATTCATCCAACTAACACTTGCAAAGTGCCTACTATGTACAAAACAGTGTACTAGGTTTTGGGGAAGTTTATTTGGTAAAAGAAATGACAAAGCTGTTCTGCAAGTCACAGCAGAGAGATACTAAGAAAATTTAAGCTACAAGAATGAAATCTTTTAAATAGACTATCAATTTTATGGAAGACACAGAAAAATGAACCAATATTCAAGTTTTGAACTCAATGTTCTTTGCTACCAAACCAAAATATGATGACAGAAGTACAGTAAGTATTCAGTGTTAAACCTAAATTTTCAAGATCAAAGAATGAGCTACCAGAAAATATTAAAATAATGATATAAGCTATAAGAATCTGCTTCTTTTAAATGACCTATTCCAAATTCATCCAGCAATCCTATAATAAAAACATTAGACTCTTTAAATTTAGTCACATAAAAAGAAGGCCCCAAGAGTTGGCTTGTCAACAACAAAAATGTTATTATGATTCCAACCAAGTACACTGAAATTTTATGAACTACAATTCTTTTCATGACTTTTTGTAAGATTTTTTATGTACCTTATAAAAAAATAAGACATTTATTAAGACTTATTTCATATGCTATGGGGAAAATAATATAATCCTGAAAAAACACTCAAAAGTTAAGTGATGTGCTAAGCTCACATTCAGCACCAAAGTCAGGAAACAAACTTCAACACTAAAAATACCACTCCTGTACTAAAATTAATAGCCAATTGAAGCAACCAAAAATAAAACAGATAATTAATTTGCCTGTTTCAGATGTGATGATTTTAAGTCTTAAAAAAGTCACAAGGTAAAAGGTCTAGCATGAAATTCAGAAATATTTGCAAGACTACTGTCTTGCATCAATTTCCAAATGTAAAGATATTTAGACATGGGGATTTTAAAAACAAAGCTTATTTTCAAAATCCTTACAAATAGTCTTTATGAAGACTTTAAAATTTAAACACTTCATCTATATAATAAAATCTAAACAGCAACTATGGGTTAGTCCCAATAAGCAGAAGATTTATCACAAAGCTACAGGGTCCAAAGAGCCCACTATTCAGGATAGGTTGAAGAGAACAGAACAAAGTTTAAATGGGGGTAGATTAACCTAACAAAAGAAACAAAAAAGAAAATAAGCTGTCCTCTAAATATTTCAGTTTACTCATCAAAAAAATTCTTACATTCTTCTGAGCTGTTTCTCTGGAAGAAGTGGAGGTTTTTTTTGTTTGCTTTTTTTAGCAAGCTTTCCAATTCTATCACATTCATAAAAAATAATATATCCTCAAACAAAACTTTTTACCCTTTTTATATTCTTAAAAGGAGCTATTCGTGGACTAAGTTTTATAAAAAGAGCTTTTGAAAATGAGTTCAACAGGAGACAATTTCTCCCCTTTCTAAACAGGTAAGTATGTCTTTAAATTTTAATTCAATTCAGACTCCTAAGTATTGAATAACAAAATTTCATATAGAAAGAGTAATGAACAGCTTAATAATAACGTTTATTTCAGAGTACCAGCTAGGCATGAAAGTCTTTTCCTGGTGAGCTCACCAATACAGTGTTGTTTATACTTTTTGCAAGAAAGGCAAGGCCCAGTTTCTGATCCTAATAAGTGAATGGAAAAGTTGGGAACAAAACTTCGATAGTATCCTTGTTCACAAAACTAAAAAATGTAAATGGATACCAGTAGGGCTGTATATCTACATGAATGCTTAAAGACAAAAAAAAAGGGTTAGTAACTTTCCCACAGAAAAATGTCATGGGGAGGAACCTTTACGATCAATTTAAGACAACCAGAAAGGATAGGAAAGTTGATCGAATGGATGATTATGACTTTATTGCTTACTAACATTCGCAACTCGTATTTCCAGTAAATCTGTTTGAAAACTATGGGAGCACTCTCAACACTTTTAAGGGTTAACAATTAGTAGAACACAGGAGAAATTTCGAGTTGTAAAGTGGGAAAAACCGAATAAGGCATCTTTCCTACATATTTCCATCTCTGAATCTCAATGCAGAAAAGTAAACACTTCTCCCATATATAGATAGCCCACACTACTTCCTCTCCCCACTGACTTGACCCAATCCCAGAATTACTGAACTGGCGTTTTCTTCCCCTTAATGGAGCTAGGAATCGAAAGCAACGTTAGGGTGACTGGCAGGAAAAACGAGAATGGCTAAGGTAGAGGCATGATATACGGTGGGCCCCGGGGCCGGCGAACCCTACTTCTCAAGGTTCAACAGGAGGGGGGGCAGGAACTCCAGGACCCCCATGGAACACCTCCGTGGCCGCCGGCATCTCCCACAGCACTCTCCTCTTTGGGGGACATTCCCCTTGACCCCCGCCTTCCTTCCTTGGGGTCCCCCGCCAGCTGGGGCTGTGGGGGAGAAGCAAGGGGAGCGGGGTGGACCCGGCTCTCGGAATTTAAGACGAGAAACGGAAAACGGTCCCGTTAGAGCCGATTTCACCCACCAGGAATGTGCTCCGCCCCCGCCGCCTCCCCGCGGCGGCCGCCGCTCAGGTCTCCCCTCCCTCAGGAGGTTGGGGGAAGTGCTTCAAGGGGAGACGCTGCCCCCCTTCCCGTCACAATACCGCCGGGGGTGACCCCCTGGGAAAGCACGGGCGGGGAGGACGGACCGGACTCCCGGGGCGGCTCCCCCCAGCTCGGCAGGGCGTCGGCCCCGTCCGAGGAGAGCCGACCCAGAAAAAACAAAACCAAACACAAAACCCGAGGCCGGCGGGGCACTCCCCGGCCTCTCCCTCCCCTAGGGCTCCCGGCTCCACGGGCGTCCCGGAGAGAGAAAGCGCCGCGGCCTCAGCCGCGGAGAGGGGCCGCAGTCCCAGGGACGCCCTTCTTCTGGCTCCCCTCCCTTCTCTTCCCGTGCCCTCCCGGAGGCCCGATACCTTCGACTCAGGCACGGAGGCTGCAGCCGCAGGGGCCGGGGCACCGCTGTCTGCTGGCGGCCAAGCCCATCTCCCGGCTGCGGCGGCGGCGGCGACGGCGGCAGCGGCGGCAGGAGGAAGTATGGGGGAGGGGTCCGGCGGGCGGAGGCGCCGCTCAGATGGGGCAGGGGGGTGGGTGTGGAGGAGGGGTCCAGGCGGCCCGTTTCCCGGACTCCTCCTCCTCCGCCCGATCTCGGCGGCTCCTCCCGACAACTGCCATTCTCCAGCCTCCGCCTCCGCCTCCTCTTCCTCCGCCTCCTCCCCCCAGCCTCCGCCCCGCCCCGCGTGCCCCGCAGCTGCGTCACGGCACCGTCACGCCCCCTCGGCCTGGAGCCTCGGAGCTTCGAGAACGCGGTGGTTGCCCGGGGTGCTGCTCTCCAGCCCTGGCCCGGCACCTCTACTGCTCTCCCTTCCACGCCCCCCGCCCCCGCTGTCCCGAGTCACCGTTAGCGCCGTTAACGCTCCCCCCTCCCCAGCGGGGCGGCTCGGGGCGCCGCCTCTGCTCTATCCCACGCCCCCTCCTTCTGCCCCTCCCCCACCCCGCGGTCCTGCCTCGAGACCGTGGCCGCCTTCCGAAGCCTCGCCCCCACCTGGCGGCGCCGGCCTGCGCGGCCTCGCCGTGTGCGGTGCTGCAGGGCGGCCGCGGCTGGGGAACTTTGGAACAGGCTTTTCTTTTTGTTTCTTTCCATACCGCGTTCTTTACCGACGGACGCCGCTGGCTTGCGGGCTTCAGGCTGGGGCCTGTCGGACCTGCTGCTGCGGGGCAGGTGCTCGGGGCAGCTCCAGCCTCGCCCCGCCGGCTGCCCGACTCCTCGCCAGGGGGAGCCCCTCGGGACTACTCACCCACGTCGTCTGCCGGCTGCGGCCCAAGATGTTGGGCTTCTGGTCGACCCGGATCAGGGGAGAAGCCCGAGAGGGCAGTGCCCGCGGGGGCCTGAGCCCGAAGGGGGTCCGGGGCGGTCCAGGGAAGTCTATGCATCCCTTGCTAGAATAATGTTTTTAAATGCATAGGGTGGCAACGGAAATCAATCTCGTTGAAATAAACTTACCATATATATATTTTTAAAAAGTTCTTCCATTCCGGGTTGAGTCCCTGCTTTAGTTAAATCCATCCTACGTACCCTTTATAGTCGTTTTCATTCCATTTTTGCATCTTTTACCTCTATCTTCAACTTTATTCCCTAATCTCAGTGCCTTTCTTCCGAAATTACCTCCAATTTATCCTGTATATATTCTGTTGGTACACGAATGTCTGTATCTTGTCTTCCCACATTAGACCTTGAGCTTCTTGAGACTGACTGCCTTTTCACTTTCTTCTCATCCCTGCCGCTTAAGGCTGTGCCTAGTGGGTGCTTCATAAATGCTTCTTGATTTCCTTTGCTTCAAGCCGTCCGTTTCCCCCCCCCCTCCCCGCCCCGGGGGCGGGGGTGAGGGTGGGGAGTTCCTTTTCAAAGCATAATTCAGTCCATTCCGGTACTAGCTCTAGAGTAAAAAGACCTGGGTTCAGATCCCAAGTTCGGTGATTACCACCTGTGTAACCTTGGGCAGTCACTAAACCCAAATTTCGGCTTCCTCATCTGTAAAATGAAGGGATTGGACCAGATTGGATCGTCTCTAGGGTTCTTCCCACTCTCCATTAGATTTCTTTGTTAAAGACAAAGAAAAATGAAAGTCCTAGCTCCCAACGAGTATTTACTGCCAAGTACAACATGTAAACATGAAAATAAATGTAAAATGATACAAAGTAACTTCAGGAGAGTGCTAATAACTCAAAGTGTCAAGAAGGTCCTTGTATAGGAAGTTTTGCAATCGAAATGATGCAGTCCTATCCTTACCCTACTCTTTCAAAGTTCTCCAAAGGTAAGCTTTTGTTCATTTAGTCTTTCCTCCAAAAATAGAGGTATAGCAAATAGATAGATAGTAGAAAAGGGCCAAGCTGAACCCTGTAAGAGCTAACTAGAGAGTGGCTTTTGTTTTGAATACCTAAAATTATACCCCTACACCAACAATATTTAGAGTTGCAAATATATATGTATACATGTATGTATATATATGTATAAATACATATGCATATATATATTTCTAAATAGTTCTAGTCCTGTACCCTTCTTGGAGTCTGGAGAAAAAGGTCCCCAGCCTCGAGGTACTATGAGGGTCTGTCTGCCCCTTTCCCCCCTTCAGCCAGCTGCTGGTTAGGCTATGCTGCCTTTCCTCCACTCTTCAGAATTAGTCTAGACCTTAGGTCATATTTACCTCTGCCTTCTAAGAGCCTTGTCTTTTTTTTTTTTTTTTTTTTTTTTTTTTAGGCAATTGGGGTTAAGTGAGTTGCCCAGGGTCATACAGCTAGTAAGTGTCAAGTGTTTGGTCTGAGGTCAGATTTGAACTCAGTCTTCCTGACTTCAGGGCTGATGCTCTATCCACTGAACCACCTAGCTGCCCCAAGCCTTGTCTTTATATAGTTTGATAACCCATGTAGACATAAATAACTACATGGCGCATGTACCCATTACATACACACATATAATCTTAAAAACACCAGGACTGAGAACTAACCCAAACAGGATTTACACACACACACATATCTAGTCATCTAAAATCCTAGTCTTAATTTCACATCTATATGTGCATGTCCATTATGTATTATATATATACTTATAGACATAAAATTAAGAACAGGAAGCTAATAGATTTTAGAGCAGGAAATGACTTAGAGACCATCAAGCCCAATCTCCCTCATTTTATAAATGAGGAAACAAAATGTCTTGCATAGATTTTCACAGCTAATAAATGTTAAAAGGCAGAAGTTGAACTCAGGCCTTCCTGTTTCTTAAGTCTAACCGCAGAACCACTTAACTGCTTCCAAGCCTTAAAGGTCATATAGTGTAACCAATACTTCCTGCAGTCCCTGCTTTAATAAATGCTTGCTTACTTGACTCAACCCCATTAATTTATGGTTGAGAAAACTGAGTCCTGGAGAGGTTGGAGCCATCAGAGCCTGGGATTTGAATTTGGTGCAGCAGTTTTAAATCTGCCACTATTTTCCTGTTCATTACTAGCTGAATGTCAGTATGGCCACTTGACACTATTTAAAGCAATGTATTGCTTTTCTAACTTAATGGTTTCTGTTTCTGCGTGGTATCTTTGTTGTCGTTCAGTCCTGTTCCATTCTTCATGACCCTGTTTGGGGTTTTCTTGACAGAAATACCGGAGTAGTTTGCCATTTCTTTCTCCAGCTTATTTTACAGATGAGAAAACTGAGGCAAACAGGGTTAAGTGACTTGCCCAGGGTCACACACCTGGTAAGTGTCTGAGAACAGATTTGAACTCAATTCCAGGTCTGGCACTCTATCCACTGCGCCATCTAACTGCCAATAATTGCTTTTCTATAGCACTTTAAGGTTTGCAAAGAACCTTACAAATGTCATCTCATTTTATCTTCACAATGATTCTGAAAGTGTAGCTGCCATCATTGCCCCCATTTTACGTGTGAGGAAACTGAATTAAAAGAATCAAGCAATTGAGGAGGATTTTGAGCATCGTAGATTTAAAGCTGGAAGGGACCTCAGAGGTCAGTCAGTCCAAACCTCCTCATTTTAAAGATGAGTAAACAGGTCCAGGGGAGTTTTAAGTGATTTGCCCAATGCCGTTTCAAAGGATTTGAACCCAAGTCCTCTGACTTCAAAGCCAATGCTTCCTCTGTTGTACTTCCATTATATTAAGTAATGCTTAAAATCTCTGATAATTCCTAAGATTAATAGTGTATTGCCTTCTCGAGCTGTTGGCTATATTAACTTTCTTCTCAACTTAAAGAAACAGTATTGGAGAGTTATTGATGATTTTCTAAATGTACTTACATTAAAATACAGAAATACTATGAAAATTATTGAACTTCCAGGTGGCTCTTTTTTCTCTACTTCCCAGAGCATTAAAGAGCTTTTCTGTAACTGAACTGGGAATTCACTCTATAACATAATTTTTTGCCCTCACAACCTAATTCCCAAAACTTGTCAGAAACTTGCCATATGACCATAGCTTTGGCACTACTAGTGAAAACTTTAGATTGATATAGGAATGTTTTATTCCTTCTTAAAGGATGCTGAGATCAACTTAACAGAAATCAACTCAGGTACCTGAGTTGCTAGTAACAAGTCCTCTAAAGCTAAAATTAAAACACATAAATAAACACACACACACACACACACACACACACACACACGAATTAGAAAAGGAAAAATATCATTCCATACTTATAGGATGACTGATTTTGCAACACAGTATGATTTTTAAAAATCTTTTTAAAATTATAAATTCAGCAGGAAAATGATTTGTGGTCAGTTTTTAAAGAAATGAACACCCACTCACCCCCACCCCTCCATGTTATAATGTGAATGAAATCATATTTACTTAAGCCCTAGATAAGGGAAATTTGACCTTCATTACTCAGATTTCTTTGGAATCTCACTAAATATTCAATCATTCTCTAAATATGAGGTACCCTACTATGTACACAACATTGTACTGGTACAGAGTAAAATATAAAAGAAGTATAAGATGTTATCCCAGTCTCTCAGGTGTTGATGATGTAGTTTAGAAGTCACTAAAAACAGGATGGATAGAATATTGGACTCAGGAAGAGGAAGACCTGGTTTCAAATCCTATCTCAGGGGGCAGCTAGGTGATGCAATGGATAGAGCATCAGCCCTGGAGTCAGGAGGACCTGAGTTCAAATGCGGCCTCAGACGCATAACACTAGCTGTGTGACTCTGGGCAAGTCACTTAACCCCAATTGCCCTCACCAAAAACAAAAACAAAAACAAAACAAACAATCAAATCCTATCTCAGACCATTATTATCTGTGGTATTATGGTAAAATCATTTAATGTCCTTAAGTCTATTTCCTTATTTACAAAATGAGGATAGTGTAACATTCAAATGGGATAATATAAGTAAATCACTTTGCAAACTTTAAAGCTCTAGATAGATGGCAGTTTGTGTCATCATATACACATGAAAAAAAAGTTGCAATGCAAATGATTTTAAGTGGCCAAATGAGTGCTATAGAAGTTCCAAGGAGGAGATCCACAAGTCAAGGAAAGTTTCATGGGGAAGCTGGGATTTAAATGCATCATAGAAGATGGGTGAGAGTTAGATAGGTAAAGTGCATCTACCTTGGCAAGGTAGATAGCTTGAGCAAAAATGTTTAGAGTGATGAATGAACATGGTAGTAAGGGAAGTAAGGGAAGACATTCATCTGGCTGGAATGGAAGTTTTGTTAGGCAATAATGAGAAATTCATTAGGCAAGCCCATGTAGAGCTTTAAATGGCACTCTGAACAATTTGGATTTTATTCTATGTCTATTCATTCCATAGTTAGGAACTATGCTAGTTGCTGAGAATAAGATAGCAATGAAAAAATTAATACTCAATCTGAAAAGACCAAAAAAAATGTTTTTTACTCTATTAGAGGGGAACCAATGTGTACTTAGAAAATTAAAAAAAAAAGAAAATTAAATACAAAACACATTTGAAGTAATTTCCGAAGGCACTAATAATAAATTGGGGTGCCTTTTGGAGGTGACTTGGACTGAACTCAGAAGTTAAGCTAGGAATTCTTTAAAGTAGAGGTGGGGAGGGAGACAGTGCTTTTCAGGCACTTGTGCAAACACATGGAGATAGGATGCAGGACGTCATGTACAGGAAAATGCAAGCAGGCATATTTGGCTACAACATGGAGCAATGTATAATGAGCTCAAAAGGGTAATTTGGAGTCAGAGTGTGGAAGGCTTTAAATGCTAGACGGCAGTTTGTCTATGATTCCAGGGACAATTTGGCAGCTGTGATGGATTGCCAAGGAAAGAAACTGGTGGCAGGATAACTTATTAGGAGGTCTGAATACAGTAGTCCAGGCAAGAGGGGATTAGGTCCTGAATTAGAGTGGTAGCTGTGTGAGAGTAGCAAAGAGGGGATCGATGTAATTGTAATAATTTTAACACTTTGTCCATGGCTACTTCCCCAATTCAGCACTTAGACTTACAAGTTTTGTTCTCTGAGGCGTGACTACTCTCAGCTTCAAGGTTCTTTATTCTATATTCTATATTCCTAAAACCATACCTCTTGAAGTCCCCACAGATGAATTGTTCTTTAATTCTTGGCTAATAAATACAATTAGCTCAAAGTAAAAGCATTTACTAATACTGTGTACTAGTACTATTTACTTTAAAGTATTTTCCCTATAAGCTTGGAGGCATAGTCACTTACATTATTTGCTATATTCATAAAACCTTTGGTGTAGGTTGGAAAAGTTTTGTTTCATGTTGCTTGAAAAGCAAAAAAAAAAAAATTCAGTTGCCAATTGCTAATTATACAATTCAACTTCCTTGAGCTTCAGTTTCCTCATCTATAAAATGGTCATAATACTTGAAAGTATCTATTTCAAAGGATTGTTCTAAAGATGAAATGAGTTAATTTATGTAAGCATTTTGCAAAACTTAAAAGATTGTAAAGAGGTTAATTTTTATATTACATACCTGGAAAAGTACAAATTTACATTTTTATGAAATGATAGCTTTTTTGATAATTTTGTTTCTATGTGAAACTGTTTATAGAGTGGATTTTAAATACCAGTTTTAATATTGTTCAGTTATATCACAGAAATGCCCTGCTAGACTATCTTCCATAATGAAAATTTTCTAGAAATAGCCTAACACTACAGTTTCAAACATATATCCCATCTGTGAATATGTACGGATAGAAAAATCCTAGAGGGCCTAGGAGGCAGTTTGGTAGCCCAATGGTTAGAGAGCTGTACCTGGAGTTAGGTAAATCAGAGTTCAAATGTGACCTTAGATACTTGTTAGTTGGGTAAGTTACTTAACCTCTGTCCATCTATTTCCTTGTCTATAAAATGGGAAAAATAAAAGCACTTCCCTCCCTCCCCAGGTTGTTGAGGATAAAATGAGATAATGTCTTTAAAGTGCTTTGCAAACTTTAAGGCCCGGTGAATTATTGTTACAGTTCCAAATGTATGATCACATCATTTTTATTCTCTCCTTTTTATTTTATGATATATACAACTGTTGTAGCATCAATCACTGGAGTGAAACAGAGAAGCCATGAAATATTTAAGCAGAAATGTAGGAAAGAAAAATGCAACTCAGAACATACTCACAAGTGCTACAATAACAGAATGTGTTTTCAAAAGATAACATCTTTCCCTCTACTTCGTTTTGATTACCACTTTAGCCCCATCCATACCATTCAGGAAAATTCATCTGCAATTACCAAAAGTAATTCCATTTCTAGAATAGTTCCAATTTTTAAAAAATCCCATCCACTTTTGCCAGGGGAATCCCATTATAAATGTCTTTAGGGAAGACATGTTTAAAACAGTCACTTTCCAGCAAATGTGGCCAGATCTCAAAATAGCATATTGAAGGTCTTCGTGAAATTAAAAAAAAAAATGGGCAGAAGATGACATTAAATACTGCGGGCACAACAATAGATACATTCAATATTAGAATAGAGACTTTACAGACCTGTGTAGACTTGGGGGAAGTCCAGATTTGTTAGTTACAGAAAAGCATCACCAGCTCGGAACAAAAAAACAGTGTGCTAAGACAACAATCTTATCAATGATCAAAGAGAACAAAACGTGAAAATAGTTGGGTAGTTGTATAATGGGGAGAAAACTCATCAGGCATCTCATCTATGAGGCAGCTAGGTGGCACAGTGGATAGGGCACAGGTTGAAGTCAGGAAGAACTGAGTTTAAATCCAACCTCAGACACTTACTAGTTGTGTGAACCCTGGGTAAGTCACTTAATCTCAGCTACCTTGTGTGTAAAATAGAGATAATAGTGGCATCTATCTTCCAGAGTGATTGTGAAGATAAAATAATATTTCTAAAGTGCTTTGTAAACCTAACGTGACATAAATTCTATTATTATTAGAATAATAGAATTTTATTTCTAGAAGGAAACTTAAAAATCATCTGAGGCTCAGAAAGTTTTAAATGTCTGGTCCAAAGTCATATGTCAAGTTAAGCAGTTAAGTAGTAACCAAAAGATGTCTCCTAGAATCTAAAGCTTCTAAACAATTCCATTCAAGACATATATTTTAAATGGTTAGATTCCTATTCTGAAATTTTAAAAAAAAACTTTTAGTTTTCAAGTGACATATCAAGAAAGCTAGGAAAATTTCAATGCTTACCAAGGTACTTTGATCACATAATCACAAAGACTCGCTGGTTTTTTATGGAGTTAAAAATTCATATGCAGTAAACATCAATGCTATAGTTTTTACTAGAGAGAGGAATCCACTGTGCCTACAGCCAGGACAGTGAAGGTTCATAAAAATCACTTTTACTTTTCTGGCCTACCTACCCTGTTTAAACCTTCAGTTAAATCATTTAGTAGCAAACATTTTGGGACTCAGAGTATGTATACTTGAACCAGTGTACTTTGAATAGAAGAAAAAAACTGCAACATAATCAAATTCAAGAATTTAGATATCTTAAGTAGATAATCAATCATGAATAGATGATTCTTGTGCCTTCTCAACATTCTACTGGATTACATGCCTTTCAGGAAAAGGAGTATGGCATTTTTGTTCTCTAAAATTAGTATTAATTATCTTGCAATTTATGATGACAAGTTAGGAAATCTAGGCGGTTTCTTTCAGTTCTATTTCAACCTGCTTATACAATAAGAAGGTATTGTCTTTAATACCGTTTAAACGGATCTTTTCATATTTTTTCTCTTGTGAAGTATTTTCCTCTGAGGAACCTAATTATCCTTAGTTGTTCTGAATGCAGCTCCCCTTTTGCACCCTCTACCAAAAGACTTGGAGCATTTGGATGAGGCCTCACGATTGGAATAGAAATTCAGTTTGTTTTGATCCATTGATCCACTGTAGCTTAACTGTGGCTGCTGTCACCTCAACTGGTGGGAAAATAGCCTGAGGCCAATAATGAAAGGTATATTTGGGTAGACTAGTCATTGCTGAACTTTCCATGGAATTGATAGCCTTCCTTCCTCCCCCCTTTCCCTGCCTAGAAGAACTTATGTTAGGTCCAAAGCTTACCTGTGCCTTAATGTTTTTTACATTTCTGTTCATATAGTATTGAAATACAACATAAAAGTATGATCAACCATCTCAATTTCTGATTTTTATATGTCTCATTATTGGGAATAGTATGTATGAGAGGAGGACAGTAACTAGCTTATTATTCAGAGAGAAGGAAACAGAGAAAATGGACTGTTAGAAATTGGAAAGATCTTGGGGGGGAGGGGAGGGGGGACTTTGGAGCTAAATGAAAGAGAATCTTGTTTGTATTATATAACTTCCCCATGGCAGACGAAAGATTAAGTGAATCTGTACCTGTTACTCTAGGCAAAACTTGAACCAAGAGAAAGCAGTTTTAAGTGGTAGGGAGGTTTGATGATTAGAAGTGGGAGGAAGCTTCCTTGCAAGCACCAGCCCTCAGGCAAATTTTCCCTCTGTTGTCTACTCCCACAGCAAAGTCAAAGAAATTCTCCTCCTGGAGGGGCAGAATAAAGGCATCAACTCAGGAAAAGTCACCCCCACAGGAGAAATCTGAAGGGAGGACTTGGGAAAGAATTGGCTATGTTCCCCCGAGAGTGAGGGTCAAAGAGAAGATTTTCTTCTTTAGCTAAGCACCTCCAACCCCAGACCCTGCTACATGTATATAATAAAACTCATGAAGAATATTAGAAAAAGAATATTTGGAGAACTAGAACAAGAAGTTTTCTGTTTAGTCATTTTTTTCAGTCGTGTCTAACTCTTTGTGATCCCATTTGGTCTTTTCTTGGCAAAGATACTGGAGTGGTTCACCATTGTCTTCTCCAGCCATTTTACAGTTGTGGAACTGAGGCAAATAGGGTAAAGTGACTTGTCCAGGGTCACACAGCTAGTAAGTGTCTGAGGCCAGATTTGAACTTAGGAGGATGAGTCTTCTGGACTCCAGACCCAGCGCTCTGTCCACTGCACCACCTAGCTGCCCCATAGGGGAGTTTAGATGGAAGATATCTCTTGTGATTTTTTTTTTCTCAAGTATTCTACTAGTGCGGATTAGATATTCTGCACCTGGGACTAAATTGAAAATCTGATCATTTAATTATTGTAAGGATATGACTATAGCATAGTTCAACTCATGTCTAATTCCACTGCTTTTCCTTTAAAAAATATATATACAGTAAAAGTTTGATGTAGTGGAAAATTGTCTCACAGGTATTAGTCTTATCTTTCATGATTATAAAAGGATAGCAAAGCCCTTTCCTTGTAGAGCAGTGGAAAGAATATTGGATCTGAAGTCTGAGGATCTGTGTTCCAAATCTACCTCTGACATTTACTACTTGTATGATTTTGAGTTACTTAACCCTAGGCCTCAGTTTCCTCATATTTAAAATGAAAAAGGCTGAACCAGATGGCCCTTGAAGTCTCTTTCACCTCTAAACCTATGATCCTTATCCCACAAACTGATTTCTTCCCCATCACTAGGATACCCAACTGCTAAACCACTACAATCTGAGTCTTCCAAATGATGCCATTTTTAGGCATAATTTGTTTTAATTGTTAAGGAACAATTAAAAGAACTGAGAGTGTTTAGCCTGGAAAACAGGAAACTTAGGGGAAATAAGATTGCTGTCTTCAAATATTTGAAGGGTTGTTCTGCAGAAGAGTTAACTGGTTCTGTTTAGAGAATAGAACCAGAATGGGATGAGTAGTGAATGCCTACTAAATATTTGTTGTGTGAAATGGAATAGAATTGAAATTTGCATAGAGAAATTATTTTGGTTCAATATAAAGAAAACAAGTATAAAAATTGGACCTATCACATAATGAAATGGGCTTCAAAATGAAATGAGTTCACTGTCTCTGGAGTTATTCAAAGGCCTGTTGATCCACAGCTTACTGGGGATCTTCTCAAGGGGAATTCATGCTTCAGGTACAGGTTGGACTTGCTGATCTCTGAAGTTCTTCACAATTCTGGAATTCTATATTTGTTAATTTAACTAGACCATTAACCCACTTTTGGCAACTGGACTGTTTCCATAGCCACCTACTTTAACACTGGTCTCTGGAGTACGCTGATCTTTTTAACTAATTTAGTGATTTGGGTCTCCCCAAGTGAGGCTGGTTATATTTCTCCCCTCAGGGTTCTAGGTACCCCCAAAAGACCACGGGTGTCTTTTTCTAAGCTATTGACTTGAGATTATTTTATGGTCTATTCCACTCAAGTGCCAGAGATTAACTACCCAGTATCATATAATCAGTTAACATCAATTAGCTTTTACAAAGGGATATTTATTTTGAAGATATAGCAAGAATAGAAATACAATATAGTTCTCCTTAAAACCTGAGGGCACGCTATCCCCTATATCACTTTAGTTTCCGGGCAGAGAGGGCTTAAATTTAACTAGTTGTCTACATAGCATTTGCCCCAAGTTCACTTCCAAATGTGGCAGAGCTGCTTAGATGAGTCTGTGTTCCAATACTGCTGGACTGGGTCCTGAACGTTATTCCTCAGGGCATCAATGAGGACTGACTGGCCAACTAAACCTAACGTGGATTATGCTGGTACTGCTCTCTCTCTCTCTCTCTCTCTCTCTCTCTCTCTCTCTTTCTTTCTCTCGCCTTATTTCCCTTTATCCCCACTCTTTTTACAAGATCACAAGGTTGTAACCATCTCCCGTCTCTTTCACTTAAAAATAAGAAGATAGACACAACAATGACAGAAGCAATAACAGAGCCATGTACTCTCTTGCTTCATGCCAACTCCCAGTGAAAGAGGCCCTGAGGACCTCCCCTCCCCCTACACACATACCCAGAGACCTTCAGCAGCTCATCCTTCTCTAATGCCAGTGAGTCTGGGAAGAGCCCTCACCAAGAGACTGTCCTTACTAACTGTTACCTTTTGAATCCACCTCAGTTTTAGCTGCACAGCCATTCAAAAAGGCTCCTCTTTATCATGTAGCTAGCAGACTGGAACCAGCTATTGGATGTTTGTAATGCTCAAAGTGGAGAGTAAGGCCCTTATGCTATATATCACTCTTCCACTCCTATACTCTACATATAACCTTCCATTCCTTCATTCCTCTCCAAGCTCCATTCCTGACTCTCCAGTCCTTTTTTCTCTGCCATACCACAAAAATCTATTCACTCTGGAAGATCACTCTGCTCATACAGCTCCTTCCTCTAATTGGTCATCTTGAAATCTCCATTTTATGGAAAGTGTCCAGGCAAGCTATGTTCACTCCTTCCTTCCTTCCGAGGTGCTCCATTCCTGACTCTATAGACTTCTTTCTCCACCATATTCCTTCTTGAGCACTTTGTCTTCCTCTCACCCACCGCTTTTATACCTGCTTTTCCACTTAATTTTATGTGTTGTCTTTCCCTATTAGAATGTAAGTTCCTTATATGACCAGATGTTTTCTCTGATCTTTACATCTTCTTATACCTGTCCAAAATAGGAATCACCTGCAAGAAATAAAACTATTTCAGCTGTCTCTGTGGTCTAGGACAACAAGAACCAAATGAGGTAACACTTTAATGAACTAACAGTGAAGAAGGCTAATTCCTAACCCCTAACTTGCACCTAGCTTCCTCAGCCTCATGTGCAATGCTACATAGGTGGATCTACCTGCTTGCAACAGATCACAACTCTACCCCTCCCTATTTCTATTGCTAAAGAAAACAAAAAGGTAGAAACTCAATCTGCCTGAGAGGCAGTGTGGTGTCACTCTGTGCTGTAATTGAGCTCAATCATAGAACTGACGAACAGTGGGACCTGGGGCAGGATGTGTGTGCATGGCTGGGCAGTGCTCCACTAAGCCTGAGGGAAAGAGCCCAGCGTTGATGGAGCCAGTTCTGTCCAGACTGTCTGACCACTGTCAGATAAAGCTAAAACAACGGAGTTGGCAAAATTACTTTGGAGTTAGGGGCTAGAATCATGGATAGTCATTTGTCACTCTAGCTAGATCTATGTACATATATCTCCATCCTCCCCTCAGGAAAACAGGGCCTGTTTCTGACTGGCCTTCATCATTAGGGCATAAGCTAGGGATTAGAAGAGGTAGAGAGAGGCAGTGCAATGCAATAAATACATAGCCTGGCTTTGGAGTCACAAAGACCTGGATTCAAGTCTAGCTTCTGGAATATACTAGATATAAGTTACAGATGAGATGCTGAACTGGATTAGTCCCTGCACTGATGAAATCACAAGTGTAGACAAAAACAAAAAAAGCAAAATAATTAATTGCTGGGAAAGAAGGTCCAACATTCTTGAGGTAGATTCATTGTGAAAACAGAATTTATCTCCTGCACAGCAAAAATAATTGACAGAATAGAAAAACTTGAATCCATAGAAGTAAATGTCACTGAAGAAACAGAGGAGAGAATAACTTATTGGGAATGGAAATATTCTGGAAGAAGGGAAACAAAAGGCAATAACTTTAAAAGAAAACATGATATTCGTACAAGCAAAACATACTGATCTTGAAGACAGGTTGCATAAAGACAGAAGCTGAAATCCACAATCAAGAAATAATATATATATAAAAAAAGAAATAATACAAGAAGACCACTAGGACTTCTGAAGGCAGAAAACAAAATGCCAATTGAAGGAATCTGTAGATTGCCTCTAGAGGAATGTAAGCTTCTCAAGGGCAAGGTCTTTTCTTTTATATTCCAAGTACTTAACACTGTGCAGAGCACAGAGTAAGAGCTTAATAAATGCTTGTTGACTTGCCTTGATATGTCATCAAGCTTTGCAGTGTCTTCCATGTTGGGGATAAAGATTAAACTTCCAGCTTGTGCCAATATCTAAAACTGTATCACTCCAATCATCTGTTTTCTATCTTCCTTCTGAGATGAAGAGCATTGCTAGAAAATGTCAGGGGATTTTACTGACCTATCCCACTATAAGTACATGCTTTCTGACTTTAAATGGGCCCTCATTGCTGCTCAGAATTTCAGTTATTGATCTCTTGATCATTCCTTTGTGTATTCCCCACGTTGAGTATTCCAAGTCTTTCCCATTCTTTTCAAGCCCCCAAGTACTCTAGTACTTACAATCCACTTTCTGGATTGTTGTGTTATTGTTGTTGTGTTGTTCTATTTGTTCTTTGTTCTCAGAGGACCTTGTCATCATCAGGGAGATGATGACATGACTTGCAATTGACTTTGATTTGAGTGAGGGAGGGCTGTGCCAGGTCACCAGCCTCACTTTCTCCTCCAGGGCCATCTGGGTCCAGTGGCCAGATATTCATCAGGATGACTGGAGATGGCCCAGGATGCAATGGAAGACCTTGGCCCTTTTAAGCAAAGGTCTTTTCAGGTTCTCAGTTTGAGTGAGGTAATGCCCATTCAGTGAATAGGCCTCTTTAAGAAGTGAGTCAAGGGATGGCCCCTTTAATAATAAAAAAAAAAGAAAAAATCAAACTGGGAGGGGAAGACCCTCAGGGTTGCTTGCCAAAAGAGAAGCAGTTACTATTTATGTTTGTCCTTCCTTCTCTAAGAGGACCGTGATGTCAGGGAGATGGTGGCATGACTTGCGTTTGACTTTGATTTGAATGAGGGAGGATGTGCAAAGTCTCCAGGAAATGACTTGGACTCTTACTTCATTGAGATCAAGGCTATTGGATGTTAGCTCCTTCACTTTCCTTCCCATCTATCTCAGTATAGTTTTTCCCCCCCACCAAATTCCTCTTCTTTTGACAGCTTCATTCAATTCAATTCAATCAGCATAGGGCTAGGGATAAAAATACAAGATTTCCCTCTTCATTTCTGAGGCTAACCTCTATAGCTGAACCCTTGACCCAATCACTTTCCCCTTCTTCCAGGACCTCACTACCTACTACTTTGAATAATTATTCTGTATTCTCTGAAAAAAAAAATGTTATTTGAAACATAAATTCTGAGCCTGGTTGCAAACACAAGGCTATGTTTTGACATTCTCTCTTAAGAAAGAAATGCTGAATAAATCTTTAACATAATTTTGGTTTGGAGTACTTGCTCTAGGACATGATGGGTTGTTTAAATCCAGTATTGGCAGAGCTTCTGTGGGTTGACATCTTATTTCTTTCCTATTAAAATTCTTATTCTGTCCCAAAATAATCATCACAGGAGCCAATGCATTTGACATCTCTGAATTTGGTTTAAGCCTCTACGGTAGGTAAGCCAGCATTTCTTCCGCTTGCATGTTTTATTTGGACTGTTTTCCAGACTCTTTGCAATGAAACAGTCCCACAATCCATCTTTACCCTTGGCCTGGGTAAGGTATATGGAAAATAAAGTTTGTTGTTTTTTTTTTTATCATTGAATCCACTGAATTTGTACTGATTGGGTGAGGTACTGGGATTTTAGTGTTTTTTCTTATGTTTTCTTGTTCTATATAGCTCTTCTAGCATATTATTTGCAGCACTAGTTCTTCATCAGCCTTCTCCAACATGTCAGTGTCAATCATTATTTTATTGTGATATAATCTCCGCAAAATCTTAAACAGATTTTATAATCTCTTAGTAGCTTCATTTCAGAGAGAGGCAAATACCTCCCTCAGGGAAAGCATCTGGTTTCTCTTTTTTAAGCAACCAAAACGGACTGAAGGCCAAACAAATTCAGAAAGATGACAATAGCATCACCAATTGATCTGTTTTTATCATCTGCCTTAGATCAACCTAGGGAGTCAGGATGTTTGAGCAAGTGATGCAGACATATTCTCTCTGCCCTGGGTTATTTATTCAACCTGAAATTATCTCGTTGCAGAGATGCTAGAGATGTGACCAATGTGATGGAATCTGTGCAATAGAGAGGGTCCAAGTCAGCTCTTCAGGGTGATGAGGACCTAATTTCCAGTCCTTTGTGTTGGTGGTGGTGTCTTCCTTGTTTTTCAGCTGCAAAATCTGAGGCAGGGCAGGAGAAGGGGAACCTTAACCCTGGCATGTTAAACATTCTTTCCAGGCAATGAGCAAACTCCAGCAAAAAGGTTTCTACTTTATGCCGAACTACTTGCTGCCACCTGTAGTGCCAACTTGTGCTAGTGTGAAACAAGAAGCACGGACAAAGCTTCACGCCAAAGGCTCTAATTACAAGGTGTATGATATCATATACAGACTATATAGGAATGTTATGATTCTGGGAACCTATAGGAGGACTTATGCCCATCTGCTTTGTTGCTAATTTCAGGGCTCCCTCTTTGTCTGGTCAGGGGAGATGAAGCTACACATGTACAAAAAGTGGACTCTCCAGATACGGTCTGACCACTGTCAGATAAGGCTAAACAAGGGAGTTGGCAAAATTACTTTGGAGTCAGGGGCTACCATTGTAGATAGTCATTTGTCACTCTAGCTATATTTATGTACCTGTCTCCCTCCCTGTAAAATGAGCTGGAGAAGGAAATGGCAAACCGCTCTTGTACCTCTGCCAAGAAAATCCCAAATGGGGTTATGAAGAATTGGACACAACTAGAAAATGACTGAATGACAATAACAAAAAATCCCTGCTCTTAGCAAAATGACACCTGTTTCTGACTGACCTGCATCATTAGGGTATAAGCTGGGGGTTAGAAGAGGTAGGGAGAGGCAGGGTGATGCAATCAATAGGCAGCCTGCCCTGGGTTCAAGTGTAACCTCTGGAATAAATCAGCCGTGTGGCTCTGATCAAGTCGCTTCTTAATTTCTCAGTACCCCAAGGCAACTTTCTAAGACTTTGAATCTGGGATCTTTAACCTTTTTTGTGTCATGGATCTTTCTGGCAATCTAGAAAACCCTATGAACCACTTTTCAGAATATTTTAAAATGCATTAAATAAAATACATAGGATTACAAAGGTCACCAATTATATTGAAATACAGTTTCAAAATATTTTTCAAAAATTAATGGACCCCAGATTCAGAGGCCCTGCTATAAGTTATAAGTGACACCCTGAGCTACACTGATGAAATCACAAGTCTAGCAAAAAAAAAAAAAAAAAGGCAAAACACTTCATTGCTGGGGAAGAAGGTCCAACATTCTGGAGGTAGATTCATTACTTTCCACTCCCTATATACACAGCTTTTTGAATTATTGCCGTTTTTCTGAGTTTGCAAGATTTTTTCCTCTTAAAATGTTAAGTCCCCTGCCTTGGTACCTCCAGGAATAGTTTTACATAGAGCTCACATCTGAGACCTCTCTCAAAAAATCCAATATCAGGGCAGCTAAATGGCACAGTGGGTAGAGCACCAACCCTAAAGTCAGGAGGACCTGAGTTCAAATCCGGCTTCAGACCAAACACTTGATACTTACTAGCTGTGTGACTCTGGGCAAGTCACTTAACCCCAGTTACCTAAAAATAATTTTTTAAAAATCCAATATCAGACATTTACTAGTTGTGTATCCCTGAGAAAGTCATTTAACACTGTTTGCCTCAGTTTCTTAATTTGTAAAATGAGCTGGAGAAGGAAATGGCTGTAAGACTATATTAATTGTTATAGGTCATCTAAATCAGAAACTTTCACCTAAAATAATAGACTTAGAGTTAGAGGGTAATTTAGAGGTCATCAGATCCAATGTGGTGCAATTGGTAGAGCAATGGCCCTGGAGTCAGAAGGACCTGAGTTCAAATATGATCTAAGACACTTATTAGCTGGGTGACCCTGGGCAAGTCAGTTAACCCTCTTTGCCTCAGTTCTTCATCTGTACAATGAGCTAGAGAAGGAAATGGCAAACCACTTTGCCATTTGTCTCTTTGCCAAAAAATCCCAACCCAAAATGGGGTCACAAAGACTAAGGCATGATTGAAATGACCCAACAACAACAACAAGGTGTACAGAGACTGACATTCATCGGAGACCTTATATTTAGTACTTCATGTATTGGGGTGTTGTACATCAATAAGAGGCACCAGAAGGCAATTGCTAATGTGTGTGTGTGTGTGTGTGTGTGTGTGTGTATTTACTTGTAAGCAGTGTCACCATGTTTACGTTGACTTGAAGTTAGGAAAATCCCAAAAAGCAAGTCTATCTTTAAGGGTAGGGTCACAGCAGCCACAAAGTAGACATTATGAAATGAATTGCAGCAGTCCTAGTTTATTTAGTGGCTCTGACACATCTTCACATTAGTCAGCTGGTCACTGAGGCAACTTTGGCCTTGTGAAACAGCTTCTCTACTCAGTTTCTCTCTACCCTGATGGAGCTCTAATTTGGTTCCCACATGAATGCAGCCGTCTTTTCCATTATCTATACCTCACACTCCTACTCTCTTCACTTGATTCCCACCTACATCTACTCATTCCATTCACACTGACTCTTATGTTATCCACTGTTCTTTTTATCATCTCTGCACTTATACCCTCTTACTGTATCCTATCCAATTCCCACTCTCTTAGGAGCAAAATCAGCTTTATCTTAACTCTATTTTTTACCTCTTCTCTCTACCTCTTTGCCATAACTGAAACCTGGATTTCCCCTGAAGAATACCAAATCCCCTTCTGGCAAGTGGGCTTCTTATACCATGGTGATGATGATGATTTACCCAGGGGTGGGGAACCTGCGGCCTTGAGGCCACATGTGACCCTCTGGGTCCTCACATAACGGCCCTTTGATTGAATCCAAACTTCCAGAACAAGTTTTTTTATGTGAAGTTTGGATTTAGTCAAAGGGCCGCACTTGAACACCTAGAGGGCCATATTTGGCCTCCAGGCCGCAGGTTCCCCACCCCTGAATTTTACTCACTTATTTGTTTCTTCCTTAAATAAATTGAAAGGTCAAATTTTATTGTTATTCAGTTGTTTTGTACTCAGGAAGATGAGTCTTCCTGACTTTAGGCCTGGCACTCTATCTACTGTACTACCTAGCTGCCCAAGTCAGATGCCTTAAACCAAATTGCTCTTTTGTATTTACTGTATTTTTATTTTTCTCATAGTGATCTCTGTGTCTTACCTATCCCTATTAGAATGTAAACTCCATGAGGGCAGGATCAGTTTCATTTTTGTCTTTGTATCCCTAGCACCTTGTGTAGTGCCTGGCACACAGTAGGTGACTAACAGATGCTTGTGGAATTAATTTGAATTATGGTCTTTCCCAAAGAGGTTCATTTTCTTCAGCATTTGTTCCCCGGTGCTATTTCTAGATAATTGGATTTCCTTCCTTTATTCTTTACTTCTCACTTGAGATCCATGACATCTCTACTACCCTCATGAATCATTCCTTTGGTTGTCTATTACTTGTCCTCATCACCATATCCCAGAACTCATTTCCACTTTTATGTTGATGTTTAACATACAGCTCATGTTTTTCTGCTCTGTTTCAGTCCCTAACATCCTCAGAACTTCACCATATTTATTGATGACCCAACAATATCCACAATTTCATTTCGCTTACCATCTTCCTTTCCCTCGATTTATATTTACATTTTTTATGTCAGCCATCCATGACTATGCATGGCCATTCCTAGGACCTTATCATAATAGTCTTGCTCTGAGATCCCAGATGTGAAGATCTTATAATCTCTGACTCCCAGAATCTGCAGAACCATCTCACTGCTATCTGCTTTTGAAAGGTGGTTTCGCAGCTTTTCTGACAAGCTGCTGCTACTATCTGCTGAAGATGTTCTCTGCCAAAGCTGTGGCTGCTTCTTACTTGGGGGAACTCATTACTTCCTTTTGAGGCTACCCTGAGCCAATATTTGTAGTTGTTCAGTTGTGTCTAACTCTTCATGACCCCATGGGCTTGTTCATGGGGTTTTCTTGGCAAAGATGCTGGAGTGGTTTGCCATTTCCTTCTCTAGTGTGTCTCCATTTTACAGATGAGGAACTGAGATAGATAGGGGTTAAGTGACTTGCTCAGGGTCACATAGCTAGTAAGTGTCTGAAGCTGGATTTAAACTCAAATTTTTCCCAACTCCAGGCCCAATGCTCTATCCGCTGTACCACCTAGGTGCCCTGAGTCAACATATCTCAGGGCTACATTTTTAACCAGGCCTCTACCACACTTGGATGATATACAAAAGCATCACCAAGTGGTTGTTAAGATCTTAATTTCATGTCCTGCAATACCCCCTTTCTCCCTTGCAGAAAGTTCCCAAGTGCTCACTTTTATCTAGGTAAGGGTGAATTCCTTTAACATTTTCCCCACCCCCGGGTACAGGTTGTATACCCCAAGACACAGTCTATACTAGGGGCAGGGAACCTGTGGCCTCTTGACTGAATCCAAATTTTACAGAACAAATCCTTTTATTAAGGTGATTTGTTCTGTGAAGTTTTGATTCAGTCAAAGGCCCACACTTGAGGACCTAGAGGACCATAATGTGGCCTCAAGGCTACAGGTTCCCCACCCCTGGAAATTCCTTTGAATCTTCCTTAGGCTGGTGATGAATACATGTGTGGCTTTTCATTTACCTTTCAATTCCCATCATGCTTCTGGCAGCTTGCAACTGGGCCATGCAAATTACCTTAAACCTTCCCTGGTGAGAGAGGGTGGGAACTGGTGACCGTTGCTCAGCATTCCTACCACCATAGTAAAAACAAAAGCAAAAACAAAAACAAAAAAAAAACCCTCGCCTTTTAAAAATCTTCCCTGAATAAAAAATAATTATAGTATCAATAAATTATACCAGATATTCTGGTATAGTTCATAGGTGCACATCAAAGCATTCATTAATTTGCATAAAATATAATCACAGGAAATTATCAATTTCCTTATCTGTAAAGTGAGGGGGTTAGATTCAGTGTCCTCTAAGGTCCCTTCCAGGTCTAAATCTATGGTCCTATGAAATACAAAGGATACATACAAGTTCATGGTATATAACACCCAATATTAGAGTTTCAGTCAGAATAATAGAAACATAGGTGACATACGTAAACTTAATACAGAGAATTACACAGCAAAGTTGTACATAGTAGGCCAAATACACAAGTCACAAGCAAACACATAGCACATAGCACCACATAGCATAATTGTATACAATTTGCTAAACATAGAGGTCACATACATCATATAACACCATTTTCTGGAATTTCAAACAGATTACATATATGTACTTCACTAGTGGGTACTATCTGGTGCTACATCTAATTTATTCACCTATTACCTATGGAGCATGATGTCACCCTGAGTCCTGACCAATAGGCCTGGCACTTCTGCAGTGAACCACTATTGGTTCTGTACCCTCAGTTTCCTCAGACCCAGTGGTCTGCAGTCAGTTTCAAATCTGGGTTTGTAGACAGGCCAGGGCTTATTGCTATCTTTAGCCTCTAATGAGTTCTCTATGTGGCCACTGTTTCCTTGGAAGCTCCATAGATAGACTATTAAATTGAATTTAGCCTCCCCATCTCCTGTCTGGATAGACATCTCTCTTTAATTAGTGAATTCTTCAATAGCTTCACAAAACCCAAACGGGTACCACTATGCACTTTCTCTATCCTCTGAATCATGATTCAGATCATCTCCATATGGGCTGTCATCATCTGGCACCAACTATCTGTCTTCCACTGATGAACAGGCCCTTCTTGGAGCATACTTCCTCCGTTTTCCTCCATTTTCACCCCTGTTCTCCTGACTTACTCACCTGTGAGCAGTAGGTGGTTGCCGTATGTGGTTTTCACAGTGTCAATTGCTTCTGACTGCTCTTGCTTCAGGCGCCCAGATCTTTTCCTCCAGCCTGTTCCATGTTGACTTCTGACCTGCTGACTCACATTTCCCTCTTTAGACTTCTCTTGAATTTGATGACTCAAAGTCTTTCTCCTTTCTCAGAGCCTGATCTTCCAGTTCCCCAAGAGCAACTTTGACTCACATGGATCCTGCTTAGTCTGGCCACATCAACATCTGGTAACAATCAGTTCCCTTTCCCACTGTGGACACCATAAAGCTGAAAAGGACTGAAGCTATCAAGACCTTCTAGCTATGGATCTCTGCTGTCCCCACCTGGGCCCCAGCTGTTACAGCTTTTCAGTTAACCCCTCAAATTCTGATCTCCTGCAAGTTCAAATAACTCTAATCCACACTTTTATTCTCTCTGTTCTGAGCACTGTTTTTCTCCCACTTGTAATCAGTATTACACTTAATTATTCTCTAAATTCCTTCATAAAACAGCTAGGTGACACAGTGGATAGAGTGCCAGGCATGGAGTCAGGAAGACTTATCTTCCTAAGTTCAAATCTGGCCTCAGACACTTACTAGCTGTGTGTCCCTGAGCAAGTCCCTTTTTACCTCCATTTCCTCATCTGTAAAATGAACCAGAGAAGGAAATGGCTAACCATTCCAATATCTTTGCCAAGAAAACCCTAAATAGGGTCAGACAAATGAAGTTAGATGCGACTGAAAATGACTAACAACAGCAACAAAATTCCTTCATGTGTTAGTTTAATAACCTCAACTGTATTGGAAGTTCTATGAAGGCAAGGAATGTATTACCTCTGTCTGTATTCCACACTGTGTCTGTTACCATGCTGGTCAAATGACATATCTCACATAATCTGATAGATACTCAATAAAATGTTTGATTAATTATTTAATCCCATCAGTCCCTTCTTTGTTGTGATGAATAGGTTATTATAAAATGTCTTCTACTCTCTTTCTAGTGGTAATAGGAGAAAAGGGGTGGATAATACCTTTGGATCTTCTGCCCATCTCTCAAGAGCTATAGACTTATGTGTTCTCAGCACCTATCTCCTATTCCTTTCGGATATTGGTTTAGTTAGCTGCAGCTTGCTCCTCTCAGGCCCTCCCCCATCTCTGTTTTCTCCTATTCCACTCCTATTCCAGCTGTCTTTGTTGTTTACAGGAAGTGATTAGTTACCACTGTAGTCAACTCCAAGTGCTGATCTTAGACATGAGAAGTGACTGTCTTGGACACCTCACAGGCCAAGGCTTTTACCATCTGGTGTTTGCTTTGTTGTTTTCCAAAGGTGATCAATTTTGACTTGACAGATGTCTGCCTCTATGTCTGTACTGAAGAATATTGTGTATGTGCTGCTTAAAATACATGGATGAATAGAACACTGACAATAGTCCATATTAAAAATATATCTACTAAAACACTATTGATATATGTCTAGAAAAGTATATGGCAGGCAGTCTGTGAATAATGTCACTGAATGGTTCTGCAAAACCATAACTTTAGATGAACACAAGTCAAGCAAGCAAGCATTTATTAAGCACTTTATGCATGCCAGGCACTGTGCTAGGTCTAGGAATACAAACAGAAGCAAAAAGAAGGACAGTCCCGCCCCCATTCTAAAGGGTGGAAGAGAACACATAAAAGGGAGCTAAAAAGGGTGGGATGTGGAGATGAAGCTGCCCAATGTGGGGCATGGTAGACAACATCCTGGGGAGAGTCAGGAGTGAAACTGGGAGAGGAAAGAAGACATGGTTAACCTGGGCCTCCTTTTTAAAATGGAGGTTCTGGGAGGAACAAGCCATCAGAAGGAGAGGCCACAGGGGTGGAGGGTAGTCTAGGATTGTAGTGAGCTTCCAGGATGAAGTGGTTTCATGGGTTGGTAGACAAAATCCTGTGGAGAGAAAGGAGTGAAGTACACAGCCTGAAGAGGAAGGAACACAATTATTAATTCTGCAGAAAGAATGTTATAAATGGGAAATAAGTTCCTTGGGTCAGGAGGAGAAGTTGATATGCACCTGGGCAGAAAGTTTAGGGTAACCCTGAGGGACAGGACTGAAAGGAAGGCCTGAGCTAAGTCCAGTGAAGCAAGGGATGACAGCTCTGTGAATCCTGGATCAGTAATGGACTGGAGCGGGGTCCATGGAAAGAGACAGAGACAGGGATATTTGTGGAGAATAGGGAGAAGTAAAGTATTTGAGGTATCTCCAAGCAAAGTTGGTTTGGGGAGAGCATGAACCTGAGTAGAGTATAACTAGTGGAAACAGGGAGAAAAAGGAAAGGGGGGGGGAGGGAAGAAGTGCAGGGAACGTGGGCAGAGTTGGGAGCATCTTGGGCGACTCTAGGTGTGAGAAGGTGGGAGAGACCAGAGGCAGGGGCACATAGGTCTGAATTAGAATAGGAAGTGGTAAGCATTGTGCTGATCTCTAGCAAATGGAATAACTTTGGATGTTGCAGTATGAAAGTAAGGTTTTCAGGCCAGACAATTTTACAGTGGGACATATTTGTATCCTTCTATGTGGACAATTTAGGTTTGTAGTTTTTCTTTATTGTAAGACAGACTATTATATGAAAATTACCACTGTAATGTCAAAGTTATATTAATAAGAACCTATATGTATCAATTTCAGTCTTTATGAATGTCTCTTTATTTGTAGGGTAAACCTTTATCTTGTAGCAGGATTGTGAGTGATGAGGTGAAGTACTCTGTAAGCCTAGGATAGTAATTGTATTGTAATCTACAGGTGTTGCTTTGGAGGTCAAAGTTAGAAGGCGGTGGAGAACCTGTGGCCTCAAGGCCATATATGGTCCTCTAGGTCCTTGGGTGTGGCCTTTTGACTGAGTCCAAGTTTTACAGAACAAGTCCTTTTATTAAGAGGATTTGTTCTGTGAAGTTTGGATTTAGTCAAAGGGCTGCACTTGAGGACCTAGAGGGCCACATGTGGCCTTGAGGCCACAGGTTCCCCACCCCTGGAAGGATCATTTGCTTCTGTCCTTCTTTCTGGTTGTGGGAGGAATTGAATTCTTCCAGATCCCATCTGCCACCACTTAGGAGATGAGTGGAGGTAGCACCTTCCTTTCTGTTATCTACCCTTCTTTCTTAAACTCCCTCCTTTCACATGAGGGGCAGAGATTTTTTGCCTAAAAGCATCATGCTCTCTCTTCCTCTCTGGACCATCTTTGGGATTAGGAGACTCAACTGTACTCATATTATAGCAAAAGGATAATTTCTCTAGAGGAGAAAGTTTAAAGTTAAGCTTTAAGTCCTGCCTATGGGAAGTTTATAGCATTATTGATAAAATAAAATAATACTTTTTCATGCCCCTAGCTTGCACCTAGCTGCCAAGCTGGAAAAGAAACTTCCCAGGTGGTTAAATTCTATGTAGCCAAAGAGTCAAAGCCTTCCCCATTTGAACTCTTTGGAGGTGACAAAAATACACACAGGAAATACACATTTCTAGGTCAACCACAAATTTCTGTGGAGAGACAGCAAATTAAGTGTAAAGGAATGGCTTAGGACACCACAAGAAACAGAATCACAAATGGATGCCTGATCATGACCAAGCAGGTTTGAGCAGAGGTGAAGAGAGAGAAAAACCTTGTTGATTTTTCTATTTCCCTAGGAGAGGAACAGTTCAGTTAATACACCTTCCCCAAAGAGGTATTTCCTCCTAATCAGAAACTCAAGCCACAAAGGGCAAGCTTCTGTGACCAGGGGCAGTTTCTAATTTTCTGATCCTCCGACACTGTTTTTTCTTCTGCTCCTCAGGAGACAGGGAGGGGGAATGTATTGACTGCCTGTACCAGCTCTGCTGCTCAGCTCTCTGGATGCCTTGGTTCTCTCTAATTGGACTCTCTTTACTCCAGATCAATTCAAGCTTCTCACAGGTTTATGTAATGCCTCCCAATATGTCCAAATCATGTGATATTCCTTCCATCTTTTCCCAGGCTAAGCAAAGGGATTACAAGCCCCATAGTTCTCAGCAAAGGTTTAAAATATTTCCCTTACCCTTGGGGTAATTCATTTGGACCCATCTAACGTCTGTTATAATATTAATTCTATAGAGATTACAGTTTAGGACATTGTAAGATATTGTACCATTTCTATCAAACCTTAGTGATTTAGAAGCCTTGAGGGAAGGAATTATTCAGGAGAGTCAAGGTTTCTGAATAGTTGAGTAGATGCTACTTTAAGCACTGACATTTAAAAACATTTTTAAAAACCGTTTTGGATGCAACCCTTTCTAAAATAAATTGCAAATTTCCATTTATCAGGATTCAGTTTAAAGGGAACCATAGGCCTTTTAAGATGTTAGAGTGGACAGGGCATCCATAATTCCATGAAAAACAGACTGACCCTACAACAACTTGTCTCAGCAATGACCCAACCTTGAGAAGCCTATCTAGTTTCACTGTGATTGATCTACAATTCTAGTTTCCCTTTTCATTCAGCTTTCTCAGTTTAATTGTCCTTTCTTAGCTCTACATTTAAAATTGCATAGACTCAGGTAATTGATTTTGTTTGATGTTTGTTCCCTCAGAATTTTATTTCCTTGTCTTGCCCAAATTTGACATGCAACTCAAAAAGAGTTCATTTGACTTTTACAAGGTGTTAGACTTCTCCAGCTTTCCAAATTTTTTTCTCAGCTCTAGATGGACCAGGGAGACATAACTAGCTGTAAATATACCTAGGGCAAAAGCCCTAACTAGACACAACTAAAACTAGGGCAAGTTCATTTCTGGCAATAGGGTGGAATGGAGCATAAATGGACCATGTAGTTTTGAGGTGGAAGGCAGGCCCCGGAAGATGGGTATCACTGCAGATTTGGTTTTGTTTCAAGGAAAAATGTAGGCTTGATATCAGGGAAAATTTCTTAACAATTAGAGCTATCCAGAAAGTGGATATTGGGATAGGAGATATTGGGTTCTTCTTCATTGGAGAACTTCAAATAGAGTCCATATGCTAAAGGGAAGTGGGGGACATGTACTGGTAACAGACTAAGCCTGGCCAGTCCAGCTTGGTACCTCAGGTTTAAAATTGGAATAAAATGAGCCACATGTAGAATATTAGGCAGTTAACAAAAAGGGAGTTAACTTAGCTTGTAAAGACTATTCCACAAGGACACAGACTTGATTCATTTAAGAAGCAGCTTCCCTGCCTCTGAATTGCCCAAGATGGTTCACTGTCAGAAGCCTGAGGAAGCACTTGGCGCTCCTCCAGTCCCTTTTTGTAGTCAGGTGACTAGGAAGTTATTTAGTACCTCAAACCTTAGTTTCCTTAGCCAATTAAGTCTCAAGGATAGTTTAAATGCTTTTAAAGGAAAAACTAGACTCACCTACCTGGGGCAGGGCCAAGGGAAAGGCTAGTCTGTGTAGCAGGGTCCTAAGAAATATTGCTTTTATAACACTGGTCATGTGGGGGGCCTACAACACAGATAGCTTAAATCCTAATTTGGGTACAGGTAGGACTAGATGACTGCTCAGGCTCCAGCTCCAGAATTATCAATAATTCTGTAAACTTCCCATAGGCAGGACTTGAAACTTAACTTTAAACTTTCTTCTCTAGAGAAATTATCCTTCTGCTATAATATGAGTACAGTTGAGTCTCCTAATCCCAAGGATGGTCCAGAGAGGAAGAGAGAGCATGATGCTTTTAGAATCTTAGATGCCGAGATAGGGTTTTAGGTGTGATGGACTGAGGAGGGATGTCTCCTACACTACTGGTTGTCCACATTAGGAGGCACAGGGATGGTGTCAGAGGGAACGAAAGGTACCTTTCTGGATGTTAGCACCCTAGGGAAAAGTCCCATTTGTACCACGTTAGTTATGGCTATGATTGGATCAGATTAACCAGGACTCAGCTGCCTCAGTTAACTCCTGAACTCTGGATGCCTTATGGTCAGGCGCTGACACTTGTCTTCTTAAACGGAAGAGAATGAATGTCATTTTAATCTTGCTTTGATGATGCAAGGCCACCATTATGAATACCAGTTGTTTGATTGTGTTGTAATGCTGTATGGTGTTCTCATCACCTATTAAGGCATATGGCTATATAGTGCAATTTCTTAGCTCATACTTGAGGACTTCAAATGTTAAAGGCTGTTAAATATAAATGTCTTTGTTTTTATTTAGTTCATCCATCTGTTTTTAAATTTCTTTTTCCACTTTCCCCTTTGCCGTCTATTACTTCTCACTGCTGTGATACCTGTTCTCTATACCTTGAAAAAAATTATTATAACCCTAGGAAACATTTAAAAAAATGACAACCAAACTTGCAAAATAGGAGTAAAATTTTACATCCATTCATGGGATCATAGATTGAGAGCGTAAAGGGAGTTCAGAGGTCATCAAGTTCAGGCCATAAAACTTTCGGTATTTTACAAAGTATAAACAAACGAATTAACAGCAACAAAAAATTTTGCTCTGCATCATTTCCCTACTTCTCTGACATCCTTCTGCTTCTAACTTTGTTTGGTTTCTTAAAAAAAAAAATTAGTGGCCCAGAAACAAATTATATCTACTTTCAATACTAAGTACGTAAAGGCTGGTCATCAGTAATCTGGCCACTTGGTAATGAACTTTTCACCATGGTAACGCATAAAACAAAGAAAAATACAATGTGACTCACAGCCCTGTGCAGCCCCTTGAGTTCTGCACTATAATAATGACATTTAAAGAAAATTCAGGAGATAAAAATCACAAGACTGTTGTTGTTGTTGTTGTTTAGTCACCTTTCAGTCATGTCCGGCTCTTCATAACCCCATTTGGGGTTTTCTTGACAGAGATACTGCAGTGATTTGCCATTTCCCTCTCCAGCTCATTTTACAGATAAGGAAACTGAGGCAAACAAGGTTAAGTGACTTGCCCAGAGTCACACAGCCAGTAAGTGTCTGAGGCCAGATTTGAACTCAAACCTTCCTGACTCCAGGCCTGGCATTTTCCACTGTGCCACCTAGCTGTCACAAGGTGATAAATATTAACTAAACATTTGGTACTGTAAGTGTGAGATATTGGCCAGTGACCAATGAGTGATCGCTACTGGAGGACCCAAGTAATCCCAATCTTGACATTTTCACTGTATAGTTATCACTTCTACATTGTGGGGTTAGGGGTGTGGTGCCCCTGGGATCTGGAAAATCTATGTAAAATTGTTTGGCCCTCCCTTCCTATCAGAGAAGAAGTCTAATTTTTTTCTTTTTCTTTTATGGTGTGTTTACAGTACCTTATTGTAAAATTTGGGTGAAGTATTTTTCTGTGTCATCTACTGGCCTTCATGTGTCATCTGTGGCTTGTGCAAAACTCCCCCAAAATTCCCATTTAATTTCTTATGCTGACCCAGGTTACATCGAAACTGTGATTTATTGAAACCTCGATGGGGAAAGTCGAAATGGGGAAAAGATAACTATAAATGATATTAGAGGAAAAAGGAAGTCACACCTAGATGGAAGGATGGCTCACAGATTCTCTTTAAATAGGCAAGTAAAAGGAGCTTATGGTTGTTGGTTTTACTATGTGTCCAAAGACAACAGAGAAGAATCTCATAGAATGCTTGACCATCTTGGACTGCAGTGAAAAAGAGTACCACAAAGATAATCATAATTCACATGCCAGTATCTGTTGAAAAAGATGAGATTGTAGAGTAATTCTATTAAGACTTTCTAAATTAAATCAACATATATTTTAATGTCTGTTGACTTCAATGCCAAGGGAAGGATAGTTAAAATATATACATATATGTATATATTGGAAGTGATGATTCAGGAATAAGAAATGAGAGAGCTGAAGACTTGTAGATCAAACAGAAACCTCATGGCTATATGTCATGAATACTTTTTTTTTAAGAGTAGCATAAGATCACATTAGAACTGGGACTGACCCTAGAAGTCATCCAGTCAAACCCCCTCATTTTACAGATGAAACAACGGAGGCCCAGAGAGTGAAAGTGATTTTCCTAAGGTCACATTAGGAGCTAGTGGTAGAACTGGGACCTGAATCCAGGACCTTTGATGCCAAATCCATTGTTCCAAATGCACTGTACTACAGTACCTCATGTTAGGAGTCACTCTATATAGTGATCACTAAATAACAACACAAAAAAATGAAATTGGTTATGTTATTATTAACCAAAAATAACTGGGTATTGTTGTGAGAGTGATTTCTGAACTGAGTACACTGTGTCCATTGCTTTAGCAAAGATTAAAATAAATAAATTATAGGAAATAATAAAAATCACCACATAAGAAATAATTAAAATGAAAAGGTAGGATTCATAATTTAGACTTCAAGTTCAACTTGGGTAATGGATAAAAGAACAGACATTGATACAAACTATCTTTTTTTTACCCTCAGGAAGTTGAACCAATGTAAATCAATTACCATAAGGCAGAGATCCAAAGAGCTTAGAAACCACATCAGTCAGCAAGTACTCGATTTTCTTGCCAAATAGAGAGATATGACAGTCGTATTTTAGTCTAGGTTTTAGTTTCCTTATCTGTAAAATAAGTACTACGTGACTTTAAGGTTCCTTTCAGTTCTAAATCTATGATCCTGAATATAATACCCCCTTCCAACCCAAGCCTGGGTTTTTCCTGAGGGACAACTGCACACTAATTATGTGAAGGGAAATGTAATTCCTGCCTATAGGAAGCAGACATTTTAGAGAAGGAGTCTGACAACCAGATGGAACTGGTCTCTAACCCATGGGTGGTTGGAGAAAAACAAAGCAGGCTAGAGACAGGAGAGTCAGAAATCAAATAGAAATTGAATTTCAAAGTAAATAAAACAGCTTTCAAGCAAGGACACATGTACTGGAGCCCCACTCCTAGAGGGAGGGACCCGAGGCAGCGTGGGGAGATCTTAATATGTATACTTATGACTTCGAAGTTAACTGTAGCCCTGACAGTGAGGGATAACAGCAACAATGTGACGAATTTGATTCATACCAGGGCTTCAAGATCAGAAACAATCCTGGGATTTTGCTGTGGTTGAGATTATCCAGAGAGTAAGTGCAAAGGATTGTTGTTATGCTAAGCTCAGGGCATAGGCTTCTTGCTGGGCCTTAGCTCTGGAAAACAGGGTATCTCCTAATATCTTGACAAGTTCAAGAGAGGTGTTTTAGAGCAGAGGTCAGCCAACTACAGCCTACAGGCCAAATTTGGCCCTCTGCCCACTTTTGCATGGCCAGCAAGCTAAAAATGGTTTATTATTGTTCTGTTGTATCTGACTCTTTGTGACTCCATCTGGTGTTTTCATGGCAAAGATACTGGAATGTTTTGCCATTTCCTTCTTTAGCTCATTTTTTTTATATTTCAAAATAAGTTTTATTACAATACAACTTTATCTAACTCTATTTAAAATACTTTAAAATTTAATATATTTAAATTTTAAATAAAATCTTTATTTAAAATGCAAAAACCATTCTTAGTTCATAGATCATACAAAAGCAAAGAGCCACATTTGGCCTTCAACCCATAGTTGGCAGAACACCTCTCTTGAAGTCCTGGGTTGTGGGCTGATTTGGCCCATGGACTTAATTGGCCAACTGTTGTCTTAGAGAGGCAAGCTTGAACTTTTGCATAGTAGACTAGAGCTCTCTTTGGAGCAGCAGACACCTGGGGAAGCTGACTCCCAACATATCCCTTGATTCTCAGTACCCACAACCCTACGTACTGCTAAAAATGGCCTACCCTGATGATATCATTTTTTTTCCCTAGTGACCTATCATTTTTTTATCACTCCCAAGTCAAAGAGCCCATTTACTGTGGTATCCTAATCTGTATAACTTCTCTGATTTTTGTTTTCTGCTTACTTTGATAAAAGAAATTTACTATTTGTAAAGAGACAGTTAAATGGTACAGTGGATAGAGCACTGGGCTTGGAATCAGGAAAAATCATCGCCATGAATTCAAATGTGGCGTCAGACATTTACTAGCTGTGTGACCCTGGGAAAGTCACTTAACCCTGTTTGCCTTAGTACCTTATCTGTAAAATAAGCTGGAGAAGGAAATGACAAACCATTACAGTATCTTTACCAAGAAACCTTGCCCAGAAAGGGGTCATGAAGAGTCCAGCATGACTGAACAACAACAAAAACTATTTGTGATGGTCTTTTGTATAAGTATTGTTTGGGAGAAGGAACTCAGTAAGAATAAGTTAACTGTTACCTTCCCTTTGAGAGAGATCAGGGAAAGTGGTTTTTATTTTGAACCCCTATTTTACCCCATACTACATATATTTTCTGTATGCTAGATAGATATAATCTAGATATAATCCAGCCTGATAGGTTTCTTGGAGATAAGAAAGTGAAGGTGAAGTCATGTAGTCATAGAGATAGGTCTTGGATTGTTGCGAACCCTCCCCTCTCCATTCTCCAAGCCAATAACCCTTCCATTATTCTTCACAAAGGTGGAAATTGCAGGCTCCCTTGGAGACAGATGAGTTAGAGCTCAGATCAGATATCTATCCATGAATCATATGGGCCAACCGCATGTCTCTATTTGACAGAGGTCACACACAAATACACTACGTGAGAATATAAACTCATTTATAAAGTGTGACAGAGGATTATGGTGGAAGAATATGAACAATATCATTTCTTAAACAATGAGAAGCAAGGAAGTGAAAAACAACTTCATAGACAGTTTGGTGAGAGACCCATTTAAGTCAAAGCATGCTAAGAACTTTTAAGGATGAAATTGGAAAGAACAACAAATAGATTTTTTAAAAAATCAAAATCTGACAAATTTTTATTAGAAACTCTTTTTCTCTTTAATATTAGAAGTATTAGGCACATCAACTGATGCAAAAAATTGATTATTAATTTTATTTTGGAATAAAAATTTTCATCCTGTCTCTATTTTCTTGGCCTTGTGAATTTTTTAAAATGTATTTTGTGTCTACTGACACAGCATGATCTTTCTAGGTATCCTTAAATTCTGTTCCTTCTTAATGATCATGGAGTCACCAAATCTGCATGCTAACATAACTGGCCCCAATGTACTGCACAAGGAATATTAGAAAGGGCACCAAAGAGAATAAAAGGGGAAGTGCATCTGGACTAGACTAAGTATACAGAAGAAAGGTCTGTGTCAGAGAAACACAATGTTCAAGGATGCTGAAGGAATGACTTTCAAGCTATCTGAAAATGAAGTGATTAATACCACAACATCATTACCAAATAAAAGTAACCAAGAAAGTATCAGTAACTATTGATGTCTTTCCCATGTCTATAAAATATTTTTTGAGAATGACCAATGCATAAATCAAGGGCATCCTCAGTGAAGGCGTGAGAAGGGCTGGCTTTTGCAAAGGATATTCTACAGCAGACCACAACTCTACAATCACACAATTGACTGAAAGGTGATGATACTTACAAGATCCCACCACACTTATCATTTGTTGACTTTTATAAAAATGTTATTTGACTCTGTACAGCAAAATATGTTCTGAAGGACTTTCCTTTGGCATGGTGTCTGCCATGTATTTATTAAAAGCATACAAAATTCCTTGAAAGATGTAACAACAGAGATTATTTGTTTGCTGATTCTCTGATTTTAGATACCAAGTGAGTTACAAAGATAAATAAACAGCACCATAGAGGATGTCCAGCACAGATTCTAAATAGAAGAGCAATTCTCTATGGTTAATGAGGTTCCCCCCACCCCAGATTCTCCCATTTGTGAATGACAGTATACTGATTGCATCAACCCTCAGACCACTGTAGAACTTTCTAAATGAAATTTATAATCACTCAAAAAAGTTCAGCTTATCTAGTCATATAAGAAGAAACTAATGGATAAAGAATTCCCCATCCCAGCTCCAGACTGTGATATGTAGTTATGTGGGCAACCTATAGAGGTTATCCATTGTTACATATATTGTGGGCTAGAGTTGAACAATGAACTGGGCCCAAAATCAAATAGGAGGAGGGGAGAAAGTTTGGTTGATTGTCTTTTGGACATTTTGTGGTACTTTAATTACCTCAAATTTTTCCACAAAACCAAGACTCACCTTTTGAACATTAATATACTTCCAATGGTGAGATATCATTTTAAGTGAAGAAATACTATAGCCTGAAAAGAATAAAAGCTGTGGGTCACCAAAAGGGTGATAGAGAAAACTACATGGGCTGAACTTGCAACATTTTATAATCAAATAAGCAAGAAAAGAGGGATGGGGCAGCTAGGTGGCACAGTGGATAGATTGTAGGGCCTGGAGTCAAAGACCTGCATTCAAATTTGGTCTCAGACGCTTGCTAGCGGTGTGACCCTGGGCAAGTTACTTAATCCTGTTTGTCCTAGTTCTTTATCTGTAGAATGGGGACACACTGGAGAAGGAAATGGCAAACCACTTCAGTATCTTTATCAAGAAAACTCCATGGACATTATGGTCCCCGGGGTCACAAAGAGTCAGACACAACTGAACAACAGTTCCCCGAGAGAATCCTCCTTTTGCATACTTAGATTGACAATCCTGAGCATCCCTAACTGCTGGTTGGGTTTTATTTTTCCTGACATTCAGCCTAAATTTGCCTTTTTGAGACTTCTATCCATTCTTTCTAGTTTTGCCTTTAGGTGACAAACAACAAATCTAATCTCTCTTCCACATGACATCTTTTCTAGTGCTTGAAAAGATGGATCACATCCCTACTTAGACTTCTCTTTTCCAGGATAAATATCTCTATAGCCTTCAAAGAGATCATCTGAGGTATGAACCCAAATCCTTCACCCTCAAGGGCAGTGCTTTAGTGGAGGACCGAGGGGTAGACAGATAGGAATTATAGAAAAGAACAAGGTCAGATGTCCTGCACTCTGCACAGTTGGAAGGAGTACCACATTGATGAGATCATAGATTTCATCAAAGTATGGAAATCTCTCCTTACCATCTAATTTGAAGCCTTCTGTGGGGCTAGAGACTAGATAACTAAATCTGTTTACATTATATATAAAATAATAGTACATGGGCTATGAGTAAGGCCTTGAAGATCTCTCATGAGTAAAATGCATAAACTTGAATGTCTGTTTTGGTTGCCTGGAATTTTTTTTTTTAATTTCCTTGGCTTTGGATTCTCAGGTTTGCTGGATAGTTGAATGCTGCCCAGGTAAGATATTTCTGCATGTGTTTTGTCCTTTGTATTTTGGCTAACCCTTTGCAGTGCAATTTTATGTCATTTTATTACTTCCTCAGTGTATTACAGTCCTGGAAAAACTAAGTTTTGATGAAATCAAAACACTTGGTAGAATATCTTTTTGTTAAACATAGCTGAGTTTTTTTTAACGTATTAGTGATCTCATGAATGATGAAAAATCCGTCAAATTACTATATTGAAAGGACACAAAGAGGGTTTCTTTCCTGTCTAGATGGTAGTCACGAAGTGAATGTGGACAGGACAATATTGTCTAAAATTACTATTTACTGCCAAATTTTCCTTCCATCAATGAATCATAAAATGATTGCAAAGATACACGCAGTAGAGAACCTTACTATTGATGTATCAAAAGATGCCTAAAGACACTACAGGAAACTTTCTCTTGGCTAGTTGGGGAGCTAAGACTAATGCAAATTGATGACTTTGAGAAGAAAGCAAGACTTTCCACTAGTAATCATTTATTGGGCATTTATTATTTACTTGGAAGAAAACCAAGGAGTACTAGCTGACATTTATGCTTTAAAGTTTGCAAAGTGTTTTATGTGATTTCATTTGAAGTACTATTCTTCTCATTTTACAAATGAGGAAAATGAAGCTCAGAGTGGTAACTTGTCTATGGTCACATAACTAGCTAATGGTAGAGGTGAGATTTGAATTTAGGTCTTCCTGATTCCAATTACAATACACTATTCCCTATTCTCTTCTCTCAAGGAACTCACAGTCTGGCTGAGGAGATCCGAAATATAGATCTCAATCATTTAAAAGAGCCATGATTTCATCTTGGATATCTTCTCTAGGACGTCAGATTACAATCCCTCCAGGTCTTAATAGATGAATCAAAGATGGTTCTTCATGAGCTTTTCAGGCCAAAAAGAAAAAAAAAGTAAAATAAAAATAAATCAAACCCTCAAGAACAGTCTCCTGATGATAAGTATCCCTGAACTAGGCTGGTCTAACCTGATCCTCAGGGCACTGATATGTAGTCTGTCATAGGGACAGATGGCACTCAGACTTTTGAAAAAGCAAGAAGGCACAGTGGAAGCACAGTGAATAGAGTGCTGGATGTATAGTCAGGAATATCTGAGTTCAAATTGTGTCTCACACACTTAATTGTGTGACCCTGTGCAAATCACTAAACTTCTCTCAGCCTGAGTTTCCTAATTTGTGAAATGGGGTTAATACTTTAGAGACTTGTGAGGATAAAATGAGATACTTTGCTTAGAAATGCACTAAGGTTTTTGGGATACCCTGTAAGTAAATTGCTTTGGAAATCTTAAAGCATGAAACAGAAGACTTCATAATGAAATAGAGGATTTTCAAGCTTTCTTGATGAAAAGACCAGAGCTAAATAGAAAATTTGACATTCAAACACAGGACTCAAAAAAAGCATAAAAAAGTAACATGAAAGAGTATTATAAGAAATTTAATAAATTTAAACTGTGTATATTCTTATATGAGAAGACGATACATGCAACTCCTAAGAACTTTGTCATTATTAGGGCAGTTGAAACGACTTGAAACAGCTTCTTCTTCTTCTTCTTCTTCTTCTTCTTCTCACTTTCTCTTCTTCTTCTTCTTCCTTCCCCTCCTCTTTCTCCTCCTCCTTCTCCTGCTCCTCCTCTTGTCAGTTATGATTACTGTGTATTCCCTCCATCCTTTCTTCCATTTATCCTTCTCTCTCTCTTTTTATCCTGTGCCTCTGTAAACATCTGTTTTGCTTCTGACCACTGCATCCCTTCACCTGCCTTTTTATCACCTTCACTTTCTCTTTTCTCCTTCCCCTTCTTCTTCCTTGTAGGATAAGGTAGATTTCTATATGCATCTGAGTGTGTGTATATATATTCTGTCCTTTTTGATCTAATTCTAATGTGAGTGAAATTCAAACTTTGCCCAATACCCCTCCATTTTCCCCTCCACTGTATAAGCTTTTCCTTGTGTGCCTCTTTTATGTGAGTTAATTTCCCCCATTCTGCCTTTCCCTTCCCCTTTCTCCAAGTGCATCACTTTTTCTCACCCCTTTATTTTTTTTTGATCATCTCAACATAATCAACATGCCCTCTGTCTATGTAGACTCCTTCTAACTGCCCTAATAATGACAAAGTGCTTAGGAGTTGCATGTATCATATTCCCATATAGGAATATACACAGTTTAACTTTATTAAGTTTCTTATAATACTCTTTCATATTTACCTTTTTATGTTTTTTTTAGTCTCATTTGAATGTCAAATTTTCTATTTAGCTCTGGTCTTTTCATCAAAAAAATTTGAAATTCCTCTATTTCATTAAATATTTATTTTTTTCCTTGAAATATTATACTCAGTTTTGCTGGAGAGATTACTATTGGTTGTAATCCTTCTGTAATATCATGATTCAAGCCCTGCACTCTAATATGGAAGCCGCTAAATCTTGCATGACTTTGATTGTGTGTGGCTCCATGATATTTGAATGGTTTCTTTCTGGTTACTTGCAATATTTTCTCCTTGACCTGGGAGCTCTTGCTGTCTTTGTAAGACAGCCAGCATTCAAGGTTCCCTTGTCCAAGCTGAGGAATCCCTGAGGGTGGAGATCTGAATAGAGTATGCATTGGGCTAGGAGCCCTGAAAACAGGGGTATGCTGATAAATGTTTAACTACTGGGTCCCTTAAAGTATATACATATATATGTATATATACTATATTTAATTTACTATATGTGTATACACATATAGTATATTAAAGTATATACACATATATACATATATTTAACTACTTATATATACACATGTGTGTATGTAATATACATGTACATGTATATGTATACATCCACATACATATGTATGTATTTATGTATGTACATGATACAGTTTTATGTTTAATCTGCATTATTAACATTTTCCTCATCATTTTTAAAATCTTGACAATCAACAAAAAGCAATCCCTGGTTTATAACATTTGCCCATGTCTAAAGTGTAAATATTCACCCTGCAAATTTAACAATCTTCAACTGGTTCCAGAATACCCATGCCTGAAAGGTCCTTTGTTTCTCCAATTAGACTATAAGCTGCTTGAGGGCAGGGAACTACCTTTTGCTTCTTTTTGTATTCCTAGCACTTAGCACAGTGCCTAGCACAGAGTAGGTGCTTAATCAATGTTTATTGGATGAATGAGAGAATGTAGTGAAACACTGTGCACCGTGCTGTTGGAAGCCAGGGAAGCTGAAGCCGATTGTTTCAGAAGCTTTTTTTTTCTTTTTTTCTTTTTCTTTCTTCAAGGCTGCACAGGTTCTCCTAGTCTCGGGTGTAGCCTGAATTCTAAGAGGTCTGGTCTCACCATGGCTGAAATACTATACTGCGGGATAGTTTTGCAGCTAGAAATTCCCATGTGAAGGACCTGCAGGACGGTAGGCATTTCTAAGTTTCGGGCGGTAGTTTGTTTTGTTTTATGAAGTGAAACAAAATCATCAGACTAAAGATAATTAAGAGGGCTAAAGGGAGAGAACCTTCCTGGGGGGAAGGGGCATAGTCTGAATCATGAACAAACAAAATGCCTGTTGGGGATGAACCAGAATAAATAAATCGGAAGGTCTTAGTAGAAGGAGTAAATAAATAAGTTCATAGTCATGGTCCAAAGCTGAGCTGGACCAGGGTAGGATGTAGTTGAAGAGCAAGAGAGATTTGGTCTAAAGAAGATATGATGAGGTTGTATCTAATTTGTTATCATTTTGTCATTTTGGGTGGAAGGAGGACTCCAAATTCTATATCCAAGGCTTGGTCTAGCCTGTCTGGGAAGATGGTTTTGCTAGGGTGTGGCTGCTTCACATGCTACAGCTTCTTGGTGCAACAGGTTAGAGTTGGGTGAAAGGTTAAGGCCAAAGGTAGATGAGCATTCCTGAAAAAGGCTCAGCAGCCCTCACACTAGAGGTGCTAGTCCTCCCTGAACACCCCATATACCCCTCAACCAGGTTGAGGGTAACCGACAGCACTCAAACCTGTTGGTGAGTTAGGAAGATGTCTACCCCAAGCATGTGAAGACTTCCCTGGTGGAATAGGTGTGTAAGAATAATTCATTCCAGTAGCTATGAAGGCAGCTGAAGCAGGTGCTATGGAGTGCTTAGAGCTTGGTCAGACATCGAAGATGCCAAGGTCATCCACTGCATCCTGGGCCATCTCTAGTCATCTTGACTTTTGTCTTGCCACTGGACTCTGATGACTCTGGAAGAGAGAGTGAGGCTGACAACTTTGTGCAACTGTCTCACTTAAATCCAATTCACTTGCAAGTCAAGACATCACCCGGTGATTTCCATTCTTTTGATCCAGTGATTTTAAGAGGGCAAAATCCTTGTTTGATTTACCCTAGAACAAGGGATCATCAACCTTTTTTGGTGTCACAGATTGCTTTGGCAAATGCTTCAATAGATCTGGTTTTAAAATGCACAAAATAAAATACATAGGATTACAAAGGAAATCAATTACATTGAAATATAGCTATCAAAAAAAATTATTTTTTAAGTTTCCAGAACCCAGGTTAAGAGCCCTTGCCTAGAGGAATGAAGCATTTCAAGTGTAAACCAGTGAGAGGTAGAGAGCCTGTATTTGATAGACGGTCCCTTTGCCCCTGAAATTACACAATTTAGCCCACCACCTATGCAGTCTTTGAGTAGGGCGAGCTCTGATAGGAATGACATTTGCCCACTTCAAAACTGATGTTGAGAATAACATAGAATGTGGAGATAGGCCTGAACTGACAACTAGGGCATGAACCACAAAGACACACATCCCATACAACTAGGGCATAAACTTCTTTGTGAATCAGTCTGGAAGGGAAGCAGTCCTTTCGATGTCCTAGTTTGCCCTTTTGTTATTGCTGGGGCTGATTCAGTACCGTTTAGCTCTGCCCGGGGCGAATCTATGCACAAAACTATCTCCTTCCTTGTTATTCCTATTTCTTTTCTTCCTGTGGGCCCTATAAGTTTTCCAGTCCTCCTCATTATCAGCTGATGTTTTGATGGTTGTGCCTGCAGTCTTAAATAAAAACCAGGACAAAAGAAAGTAAGGACTGGGCTAACCTCACAGATACAGAACACACAAAAAAGGCATATTAGAAGAGTCCAGTTATTTGTCTTACATCAGCTGTGTGTGAACTTGGGCCTATTACTCTCTCTATGTTCCAGTTTCCACATATGGCAAGTGGGAATAATAAAATCTACTTCCATTTATTTGATTTTTACAATATAAGAAAATTGCTAGGAAATACTTCAGGCTTCTTGGAAGAAAAATAGTTCAAAAGATATTATTATTGAACTAAGAATTAAAATGAGAAAGCAATAGGCTTTATGTAGCAAGGTGTGGTTTACAGAGCATTTTCCCAATAACCCCATGAAGGTAATAACTAAAATAATAATAATAATAATAATAATAATAAAAGATACCTTGATATTTCAGTAGATGCGATCTTCCCTCCATTGGTGCAGATCACAACTTGTTCATACCTTCTTACTCTGTGTGATTCTTGTCCATGTTTTTCTGTTGAGTCTTCGCAATGGATGCACTGAGTATATAGGAAACCTTGCTCTTGATGTGTTCCCGTTTCACGATCGCCTGTGGAGATCTCAGGCTGTCCATCTGTTTCTTCATTACTTTTGCTTTATGACCTACCCACCTTTTCCAATCACATTTTCAAAATGATATTCGTTATACCACTTCTTGAGTCTTGGTTGTCAATAGAAAGGGGGAAGGTAGGTGGTGCAGTGGACAGAGCATCCAGCCTGGAGTCAGGAAGACTCATTTTTCCGAGTTCAAATCTGTCCTCAGACACTTACTAGCTGTCTGACCCTGGGCAAGTCACTTAACCCTGCTTGCCTCAGTCTCCTCATCTGTAAAATGAGCTGGAAAAGGGAATGGCAAATCACTCTAGTATCTTTGCCAAGAAAACCCCAAATGAGGTCATGAAGAGTGAGACACAACTGAAAAACAACTGAACAACAAAAACCAATGGAAATAAATATGGTGCAGTATACTGGAGAGGCAATGTTATGCAGTAAATAGAAGCCTTGGAGAATGGAAGAACTGGTTTCAAATTCTATCTTAGATACCATTTGTATGATACCTTCTCATGATCTCAGTTTCCTCATCTATAAAATAAGGATAATAATATGAGTAGTCCGCACCTTGTAGGGTTGTTGTGAGGCTTAAGTGAGATGATATATACAAACCTTCAAGCACTTTTAAATAGAAGTTGTTATTATTATTTGTACCCACCATGCATCTTGGCATTGCCTTTTGGGCCACTAGCAATTTTAATATCTCTGAGGTTAACATCCACAACCATTCATAATCACCAGGATGACGTTGGTACTGAAATATGAGACTTTGCTCAAAAAAAGCGCCTTGGTCATTAAAACCACGGCATGGTTTTCCAGATTTATCTGCTTTCTTTCCCCCTGGGCCATTGCCAGTTGTCCTGACTTTTGTCTTGCCACCGCACTTGACTGAAGATGACTCTAGAGGAGAGGGTGAGGCTATGATTTTGTGCAGCTCTACCTCACTTAAAATCAATTCATGCGCAAGTCAGGACATCGATCCATGATCCTCTTTGAAAAGGAAGGACAAAAACAATAACATAACTTTCTTGTCTCCATTTGAGTCTAGAGCCGACTCAATATCCATCTGCAATTTCTGGCCCGATTATGTGTAATGATGTATGACTTGAAGGACTGGCCATTCAGCTGCATGTTATAGTCTAGACAATAGGCCTATTGTATCTGGGTTTGTTTGTTTTTTCTTGTTTGAATTGTCAGGCCAATGTCCTTGGAATAATTATGGACCTTGCTGCGGAAGCCTTGCAGTGTTTTGGGCCTTGAAGTAATCAGTGCAATGTCATTCATGAGTCAGAGAGCATTTAGTGGATCTTACTCTATATAAAGAATCTGTCTTCTATTAGGGTTTTGGCAAAGACATCCTTAATGATCATGGCAGACATATTCATAGGCATATATCTCCTTGTTTTATGTCTCACTGGTTGTTATTAATCAAAGAGCCAATGAACACGTTTGTCTTTGAGTTTGAATTTGTCAAGAAATCCATGACATTAACATACCCATGACAGACTCTTTGTTGGAGGAGTGCCTTTAAGACTCAGTTTTGTTCTTTTGTCACTTGTTGTTGTTGTTGTTAATTGACAGAAAATAAACAGTGGGATTTTGTTTTCTTTGTACTTTTCAGCTATTTGTGTGACTATAAAGATGTGGTTTGTTATAGAGAATTATTTATGAAAGCTTTCCGGGTCCCTTCTCATATTTTGATTAAAGATCCCTTCAATATGTAAAGATTTGATAAGGATTAGGAATTAGGTACATGGGCTGGCACTGCCAATGCTAGCTTGTTGCCTGTTGGGGCTATATTCTTTAGAGAGCTCTAGAGATAGTTCAGCTCCAGACTGCCAGTCTGGAGGCCCTGAGGTCTCGATTTGTGAATATCTCAAGTGTGGCCTATTGTAGTATCAGGCTAACCCTAAATAGGCTTCACTTTGCTTCCTTGCAAGCTGCTTTGCAGCTGAATATCTCCTCTGCCTCTCTCTTCCTCCCTTCTTCCCAGTACTGGAAATTATCACCCTGAAATAAAGACTACCAAAGTAGCAAAAATTGAGATGTTTAATCGAGATCAGGAAATTGCAATTTGGGGCACCATGCAACACCAAAGTACTGGAGTGCCTAAGATGGGCAGAGGGGGACAGGGTTAAAAACATTTTAACAGGGAGGGAGTCTCTTGGGAGGCACAGCCTTGAGAAGCTGTTACAAGTTGCTGTGTATAACAACCAAAAGTCCATAGAGAAGACTAGGGAGTGGTAACATCTGGTCAGAGTGGTCTGAATCTTTTTTTTTCTCTCTTTTCTTTTTTTTTTTAACTGGTTTCTGTAGCCCTCTTTTAACTAGTTTTGATTGCCCTCGGGCAATTTATAGCTCTGGGGTCATGCAAGATCAGCTCATAGTCAGTTGCATTCAATAAAACATAATAAAATCAATATTTCAGTTGCTACTGAAAAGGAAGAAAGAAAACAAGCATATATTAAGCATCCACTAAGTGCCAGGCACTGCACTAAATATTTTAAATTCTTATCTCATTTGACCCTCACAACCCTGACAGGTAGGGGCTATATTATCCTCATTTTACTGTTTGGGAAACTGAGGCAGAGATTAAGTGATGTGCCTAGAGTCACACAGCTAGTAAGCGTCCCAGACTGCATCTGAACTCAAGTCTTCCTCACTCTGGACCCTGAGCTCTATCTATGTACTACCTAGGTGCATGACAACTTAGCCACCTACCTTCCATTTAGCATTCCTATAACTTTCCAAACCAAAGTGGCCACCACACTGATGTACATGCAGTCTCTCCCTATTAGAATGCAGGCTTATTGAGGGCAGGGACTATCTTTGCTTTTGTTTTTATATTTCCAATACTTAGCACAGTATTTGGCATACAACAAGTGCTTAGTAAATGCCTTTTATTAATTAATATCATCCATGTTTCCCCACCCCACCTCCTTTTTAGTATCTTTCCCTTCCCTCCATATCTTGTAAAGTGACTCCTTAATGCTCAAAGTTCCTTTACCCCTAGCATGAATTTTCTCAATATATACTCTGTCTTCCTAAGTACCATTTCTACGTTGAAGAACTATTAGGTAACTGAGATGCAATAGTGGAAATGTGGTAATTCTCCTGTCACTGATACTGAAAATGAATTATAGAAATGTTGCAAATTCGTTTCATTTCCACATTTATTTATTGATCTCTTGGGCACCAATCTCGCCCAATCTCCAGTGAGGTGGATCGAGTATTGGGCCTAGAGTCAGGAAGACCTGAGTTAAAATCTGGCCTCATATACTTACTAGCTGTGTGACCCTGGACAAATCAATTGACCTCCATTTGCCTCAGTTTTTTCAACTATAAAATGAGAAAAATAACATCACCTACATTGTAACTTAGCACAGTGACTGGCATGTAACAGGTCTATATAAATGCCCATTATTCCCTTTCCTCTCCTTCCTACCCCTTGAAACCATGCCTAAAAATGTATGCATCTTTCCACATGCATAATCCACCAAAAGCATGGTACAGTGTAGAGTACTGAACTTCTACCAAGGAACTAAAATCACAGGACCTGAATTCAAATCCCTTCTCTGCTGCTTATTACCTGTCTCTGTCATCTCTAGGTGTAAGATCCTATGGTCTTCCTACCAAGAGGCAGGAGGTATGCTTTATCATCAATCCTTACGTAGTCATGGTTGCTCATTGCATTTTTCAGAATTCTGCAACCTTTCAATTTTGCTTCTCTTTATGTTATCATAGTCTTTGTATAAATTGTTCTCCTAGTAATTTGCTCTGTTCACTTCTCTTTACTCTGCACCAGTTCCTACAAGTGTAACAGATGCCATTTCATGGAGTATGCGCAAATATTTTTTTTTGCCTGATTCCCTAGTCAACCACTGGGGAGCTTTGGGGCTGTTTATGGCCATATTGTGATCCCTTGAGAAAGGACTTGTTTTAATATAGTATGAGAGAGCCTATGTGGTCCCTCATTTACTACCCCTCCCCACCCCCTACTTGTCCTATCCTGTTACAAGAGCAAGGGAGCAGGGCCCTATATTTGTTAAGAAAAGTGGCAGCTTATAGCAGGTGGTCTCTCAGCCTTGACTCTCCTGGTAGCCATCCTAATGAGGAGTGAGGAGGGATAGATAGTACTTTTCTATATACCAGTATTATGATGAACTCACTGCCACTCTGAATGGAGAGTGGGTGTGTTGTCTGAAAGCCCCTTTGACCTTTTTGTGTTTGTATTTACTGATTGTAGGTTGAGTATTCCATGCTGTATATGTCTAGGACTGGCAGCAAACTTGTGAGTTCTGAAAAGTCCAAAGGCCTAAGAAGTGGCAGCTGTGGTATCCCTGGAATGATAATGGCTAACAGCAGGGGAAAGCTTCTGCATTGTAGAGGTTGATGACCAGAAAGAAAATCAAACTTGGCTGCTTGATTGAGTGGTGCAGAATTAAACTCATTATGTCCAAAGTGGAACTTGTTCAGGAGAATAAACCCCAAAATCTGAAGTAGTTTTAGAAAAAAATGTATTAGATCATTGAGTAGAAGAAAGTAAGCAAGAAGGGAGGTGGGGCTCTCTCCCATCCAGGCTCTGGAAGGTTTACGTTATATATAGGATTTAGACAAGGATATCCCAACATGAACCACACAAAAGTAATTTTGCCAAGAGGGCAACTTGAAAGCAAGGTAGGTTGAGATGGATATGAGTAACTATAAACATTTAATAATATTTGGGCAAAGCCAAAACACAAGCTTGGGTAAACCCAAAACAAGATCTGAGTGTGGGGACCCAAGACAAGAATGTTTGGGGATGATTCAGGACTTGGAGGAACCCAAAATTCCTTGTAGTTATCTCTAACATTCTTGGAGAGGTCCTGAGGTTAGGGTAACATTCTGGGTGTAAACAATATCTAGTCACATAAAGTTAGGTTCAAACAATATATAAATAAATGATAAATAACCATCCACAACCCTTCTTTTGGGCTCAAGCCCAACATTCTCATACTAGCTAGAGCAAAATTACAGAAGCAGAAAGCTGGGTTGTGATTTCAAAGGGAATTCATTAGGATAACCTGAATCAATGGAAGCATCTGACTCATTAACCATCCTGTCTAAAGCTTGATCTAGTCCTCCCTGAACATCTCATATACTCATCTTTCCCCATTAATGAAGCATTATCAGAAGTTTAGCTTAAACATGAAAATGCTATCCCCTAGATTAACAATATTTATGGGAGCAGGTAGATATGATTCTAGCTCAGTACTCCCTCTTTCTGAGGAGAGCAGAGTGACAAACTTCTTACTTTTCCTCCAGGCAGAAATTAAAATCTTCCTTGTAGAAAGGTTGAGAGAAAAGAGGCTAATGATATCTATTGTGTCTCCTTTTGAGGCACACAAAGACACTCCTATGTCATATGTGGGGGACAGTTTCACCACATATGTTTGATCCTAGAGGCAATAGGGAACCATTGGGGTTTATTGAATAGGGGAGTGGCATGGTCAGATTTGCCCTTTAGGAAGATCATTCACTTTGATAGCTGAGTGGAAGGTGGATTGTAGTAAGGAGAGACTTGAGGCAGGAATTCCAAGCAGAATATTGTAGTTGTATGAACATGAGGTGATGAGAGCCTGCCTACACCTGGGTAATAACAGTGTGTGGGGAGGAAAGGGAGTGTACATGAGAAATATATGAAGCTAAAGTAAACATAATTTGATAACTGATTGTACATGATGTGGGGGAGGGAGGAGAGAGAGAGAAAGAAAGAGAGAGAGAGAGAGAAATGGAGGATGACATCTTGGCTGTGAGCTTGGGTGACTCCAAAGATGGAGGTGCCTTCAACAGCAATAGGGAAGTTTTGGGTGGATGGGTGTATTGAATTCTGTTTTGGATACGTTGAATTTAAGGTATTTACAAGACATGTAAAGTTATATGCCTTGTAGTAATATTAAGAGTATGTCATGTCAAAGAGTATATGACAATTTAGTAATTTTTAAAATATAACTATAAATTGTTTTCTAATTCACAGGCCTACCAGCAGTGCATTAGTGTAGGGTGATCTTTCCTTGATGATCTTTCCTTTCCTGGCTCTTAGTTAATACCACTTCCCTTTCTAAACAAACTATCCTTTCAATAATATGTTCTAAAATTTTTCCAGGAACCAAAGTCAAGCTCATAGGCAGACTGGCTCCAAGATTATTTTTCTTTCTTCTGAAGATTGGGAACTTCTCCCATCCTATGACACTGATCTAGTTTTTTAGGGTTTTCCCAAGATCATTAGTAGCTGTTCTTCAATAATATCCACCCATACCCTAGGATGTAGTTCATCTAAGTCTGTTAACTTAAATTCATTGAGGGTAGCTATATACTCTCTTAATATCAACTCAATTAAATCCAATTCAATTCAGCTAGCATTTATTGATCACCTACTGTGTGCCAAGCATTATGCTAGGCACTGGAGATACAAAGACAAAAATGAAACTAACCCTGCCCTCACATAACTTACTTTCCATTGGGGGAAACAACCAGTACACAGATAAATATATACAGAATGAATACAAAGTGATTTTGTGTGGGTAGAGAGGGAAGCACTAACACCTTCGGTGGAGTGAGGGAAGGGGGTGGAATCAGGAAAGGCTTCCTATAAAGTATGGCACCTGAGCTGAGTTTTGAAGGAAGCTGGAGAGTCAATGTAGTAGAGGTGAGGACAGTCAGAATATTCCAGGTATGGGGGATGGCGAATATGAGGGGATGTAAATAGAAAGTGGAATATCATGTATGGGGAACAGCAAATATGCCAATTTGGCTGAAATATAAAGTGTATAAGGGAGATTATAATGTTGTCATTCTGGAAAGATAAGATGATTCCATAAGCTATAGATGCCAGAGGACTTCAGAGTTTATTCTAGAGGCTAAAGGAGTCACTGAAGTTTCTTGAGCACAAGAGTGACATATCCAGACTTGTACTTTAGGAATGTAAATTTGGCAGCTGTATGGAAGATGAATTGGAGAAGAGAGAAACTGAAGCTAGGGAGGCTAATTATAAGACTTTTGAAATAGTCTAGGTGAGTAGTGATGAAAGGCCTGAACTAGGGGGGTGATTGTGTCATTGGAAAGAAGAGAATGAATTTGAGGGATATTGTGGAGCTAGAATTGACAAGACTTGGCAGCTAATTTGGGTATGGAGGGTTGAGGAGAGTAAAGAGTTGAATATGATTACCAGGAGGGAGTTGAAGGGGACAATAATGATTTCTGTTTTGGATATGTTAAATTTGTGATGCATATGGGACATCCAAGAAAACATGTCCAGCAGTAAGTTGGAGACACAGGACTAGAACTCAGTAGAGGGAAAAAGACTAGATATGTAGTTTTGAGCATTTGCATGAAAATGATAACTGAACTTGTGGGAGCTGATAAAATAAGACAGAGGGAGAAAAAGAGAGACAGAGGCAGACACACAGAAAGAAATAAGAAGACAAAGAGAAAGACAGAGACAGAGGGAAAAAAAGAGGAACAGAAAGAGAAAATAGAGAAACAGAGAAGGAGAGAGTAGTAAGAAAAGAGTGCCCAGTACATGTATTGTACATATATACATATATACATATATATAATATATACATACACACACACACACACACACACACGTAAAGGGAGAGGGACATGGATGATGATCCAGCAAAGCAGAGTGAGAAGGAGTGGTCAGACAAGTGTGAAGAGAAATAGGAGAGAATAACAAAATTTCAAGGACGGTGTCTAAGAGGAGGGATAGAAGGAAGTCAGCAAAAACATCAGAAGCTCTAGTGAGGCCTAGAAGGATGAGGACTGACAACAGGCAGTTGGATTTAGTAGTTCGGACATCCTTGGTAACCTTGGAGAGAGCCATTTCCCTTAAGTGGTGGGGTTAGAACTCAGATTGCGAAGAGTTAAGAAGTGAGTGGAAAATGAAGGAGGTAGAGGCAATAGTATAGATAGCATATTCTGGGAGTTTTGACAGTAAAAGGGAGGAAATATATGGCATAATTGCTTGAGGAAGTAGTAATGGCAAGTGAAGATTTTTTAAATTATTTATATATTTTGCTTTTACATCACATTCATTTCCATAACAAAGAATAAAAAAAGTACAAAAGAAACAAAGTAAAAAGCATGTCAGCAAAAAACCAATAGAATAACAAAATCTGATAGCATATCTACAGGGTGCATGGACCCCAGCCCTAGGATTATGTCTCTCCTCAGCCCAAAGATCCTATCTCTGGCAATAACTCATGGCCCATCTTTTTGCCCATAAACATTTAGATAGAAAGGGGTAGCAATGAGCTCCTGTAGCCTACTCTCCTTGACCAACCTCCTGGAGAGGGAGGAGAATGACCTGCAGATGTTCCCAAAACAAGGTGTCCCTTGTCAAGAGGGAATTCTGCCAGAGCCTGTTGCAGGCTCAACCCAAAGCCTCAGCAAGTCTACCTAGGTGTTTGAGGGGTGATCCAACTACAGGGAGAAGGGAGGGGAAGCTTATCTTGACTGGGAAAGGGCCTGACCCCTCAGGCTTGCCCTGTGTTGGGTACCATTAAATTGTGTGGTTTGGGGTTGCAGGAACCCCAAAATACTGAGGTTCAGGGTGGAGTCATCTGGAAAGAATTCATGGACTCAAGCAGTTTTCTAGTCAAGTGGCAAAAAGTTTATTGTAAGGCTAATATGATGGGCAAAGCTCCTTTAGGAAATTCACAACCTAATAGGAGTGATGCTAAAACTTATGCAGGAAAGATACAGTAAATTGTGTGGCAAGTATGCTAGTTGGGTGGTGATCATACAGTTTCTGTACCTTGGATACCAGTGTCATTCACTACTGGCATGGCTGGAGAGGAGGGGAGTGGCTTCTAAGGGGCCTATACATCTGTAACAAGATAGCCTTGGGAGTTGATGTCTATGGCTTGATGTTTGGATTGTATATGGTAACTGTGGGAATCAGTAATTAGTACATGATAGTTCTGCTGGTACAAGATAGTTCTGTTCATACAAGGGAAATTCTATAAAGGTCAGCTTATTCTTGTAACAGGGAGAGATAGTTTGCCTCACTGGAGCCCACTCATGAGTTATTGCCAGAGATAGGGTCTTTGGGCTGGGGTCTTAGAGCTGAGGTCTAAGCACCCCATCATGTCCAAAGTTTCACCCCAACTATCCCCCACTTCTACAAAGAGGGTGGGGAAGTTCATTTTCTCCTCCATTTATTGGGGCAAACTTGCTTATTATAATTACAATGTTTAATTTTTTAATTTTTAAATTAAATTTAAATTAAGTTTAATTTTAAAATAAAAATTAAATTTTTATTGTTGTCGGTATTTTATTTACATTGCTATTGTAATTGGGTATATTTTCTCCTAATTCTGTTTACTTCACTTTACATCAGTTCATTCAAACCTTCTCATATTTCTCTGTATTCTTTATAATCAATATTTCTTGCAGCACAGTAATATTTTGTTATATTCATGTAGTACAGTTTGTTTAAGCTGTTCCCCAGGTGATGGGCATCTACTTTGTTCTAGTTCTTTGCTACTACCAAAAAAACTCTGATAAGATTATGTTGATGTATATGGCACCTTTTTATAGAATATTTGACCTCCTTGGGGTCTATGCCTAGCAGCAGGAATCCTTGGGTCAAAGGAAATGGCCATTTTAGCTATTTCCTTAACATAGTTCCATATTGCTTTCCAAAATGGCTGAACCAATTCTGAATAAAGGCTTTGTAAGTATGAGGGAGATCTGGGCATATTTATAAGCAACAGGAAAGGAGCTAATGAATTGGGAGATTCTGAAGACTACAGAGAGAGGAGATTGTTGGAAGAGGATTCTTTTAAGGGTTAAAAATAATCCATTAAGGGTTGACATAACTGACTTTATTCTTTTCAATATTTGTTGTTCTTGCTATATGATGTCTCAGCACATATTGCAGGGAACAGCTTAAAGCAAACTTCCCTTTCAATAATTTCCTTCTTCCTAATAACTGTTTGACAACAGGACTTTGATAGTTCAAGGAAATTGTCGCCCTCTCTTTATTCTGACTGATTAACAAATGGTTATTGACTGACTGGTAAAAAAAAAAGTTATTGTTTTCTTTGATCTAGTGTAGATGACTTTGCTAACAAAGACCTGTTCTTTCATCCCCAACAAGTGATAAGCATCTTCTTTTGTACCTTTCCCCCAGGAAGTCATCTATCTTCTCTGGTCAAACAGCTCTGCAGGAAGCACATCTTTTCTTTCCCTATTCTCTCCAGGCTTTGGAGAAAAGAATATATAAATGTTATCTGCCAAATTATTAGACATACATTTCCATCAGCTGCTGGTGGGGTATGTCACCCTCTGAGTGAATAAACTGCAATGTTCCATCTGTTTCCTGTGTTGGCTATTGGCATTGGCTGGTAGACCGTATAAGAACATTCTGGTATACAGGGTGATCAAAGAGACAAACCCTTGGAAGAAACTGGGCAGAATGGGATGGGGCACAGATAGAGGGACTGGCCTTATTTTTCTTGGCTTTTCACTTATGACTAACTCTTTATATTAGAGATTTCAAATTCCAAAGATCATTGTTCCTTTAATACCCCAATGTCTGGTCTCTAGGCCACTCACAATCCCAGTCATCCTCCTTTAGAAATACCCTGAGGGAGTTTACATTCTAGGAAGGGAGCTAACTTGTACACACAGAAGTATAAACAAAGTTAAGACCAAATCATGGGAGGGAGAGAAGAAATAGCAAGTGGGAAGAATTTGGAAAGGCCTCAAATTCTGGTGCTTCAGATGAGCTTTGAAAGATGACAGCTTGGTGGTACAGTAGATAGGAGAATGGTCAGGAGCATTGACCATAGTCAGAAAGATCAGAATTCCAATCTGGCCTCAAGAACTGTGACCCAGGGCAAGTCATTAAATCTTTGTCTGCTAGTTTCCTTATCAGTAAAGTGGGGATAATATAACAGCACCAATCTCTTTTGGTAGGAAGGCTCTGGGACCTGTTTTCGTTATCTTTGGGCTTCTCTATAAATATCTTCTTTGTAGAGTGTACAGTCAAAAAGGGACTTACTTTTTATAGACACTAGGCCTTCTGTTATCTCTTTCATTCCTTGTCTTTTTCTCTGGTCCTATTTGCTCTATCCTGAAATGGTGTTAGATCCTTGTTCTGATATTGTAGGAATACCTTGTATTCACTAACCACCTAGTTCTTCTTTTAAAGGTAATCCTCATTGCTCAAGTAATTCCATAGCTTTAAATTTTTTTCCCTGCAGCAGAGTCGACAGAGAGCTCGGAGTTAGTCTCTGTAAATTGCTGGATGATTGCATTGAATAGCTGCTGAGGCTCTCAAGCACAGATTGGCTTCTTTGAATGTCTTTTCTAACCTACTGTAAAACACTGCCCCTCCTCCATCTCCTCTTCCAGCTGTTCTCCAAGGCTCTCCTCAGTACTAAGGTAACATACTCAAAGCGGACCTGAATAAATAGATAAAGAAGAATCAGGAATGTTTTTGAATTTCCTGTTCAAGCTTTCTTTTTCTTAGTTTTTTTCTATGCTATACTGAATTTCCTTGATCCTACGAGTTGAAACTGATTTTTCCCTTTTCACATTTTCCTTGAATGCTTTGGATTCCTCCTCTGTCTCTACTTTATCCTACCCCAGTTTGTGTACATATCCTATCTCCTGAAGTAGGATGTAGGCTTTTGGAGGGGAGAGACTGTAGCTGTTTCTGTCTTTGTATTGCCAGCACGTAGCATGGAACCTTCCGGGTTGACCAGAGAAATCCTTGAACTGGGGCATCTCCCATGGAGTTGGACATGCACTTTGGCTCCTTGGGAGGTGCCTGAGTCCATCACACTTAATGGATATTTGTTAAATTTGAATTTGCTAATTAAGGATGATTTTATTTACTCATTTTACTCTTCTAATGCTTCTTTACCCCTGGGTCTGGATATATGTAGAGAGCTCTGGTTTAAGACATCTGCCAAGATCAATGATATCACTTCTCTCCTGAAAACTTTGTTTACAAATTTTATGTGATAGTCAATCCTTAATTTTTTTAAAAAACACATTTTAATGAACCCTTCTAAGAAATGGTAAATTAGTGAGTTCTTATGTTAATGTTCAATAGTGTACCTTATATTTTTACAAATGCTATAACTTACATCCATTTTTCTCCTTAATTTGACTTCAACATTGTAGAAATTGAAGGGGTCATGTAGGACTGAGTATCATTTTGTGTTTTTGTGTTTCTTAGGTTTTCTCTCTCTCTTTCTCTTTCTGTCTCTCTCTGCTGCTGACAAGTTTATTACTAGAAACCACATCATATAACCTGAGACAGGTTGCTCTCTATACAAAGCTGAAATTGCAGGGAAATAGTCCCAATCCCATATATTAGAGTTTTCTATGTATTCACTTTACATCATTCTATAAGCCAGCCACACAGGATAACCTTTAATATATTAAAGTGAGTCCTTCTTCTCTCCACTCCTCCACCTTTGGTTCCCCTCCCCCCTTTTTTTGTATTGAAATTTTTATTTTTTCTCTCTACAATGCTGTCACTTTCTAATGACACCCACTTCCTCTCCCTCTCCCCATAGAAGCTGTCTTGTAACAAAGAAGTGTAATTAGGCAAAACAACCCAACAGCTCTGCGCCTTCCAAGAGCTAGGGGGATATGTTTTACTGCTAGTTTTTATAGTCAAGACAGGTCACAAAGTTCTAATGTCTTTCAGTGGCATTTTCCTTTACATTATTTTGATGACTGTATAGATTGTTCTCTTGGTTTTACTTACTTTGCTCTGCATTGTTTCAAGAGTGAAATTCTGAGAGATGAAGTTCCGGGTATGAGAAGTCAATTTATTAGCAACGCCGGCAGATCACCAATAAATTGAAGTCATTGATCTCTCTCCAAGGTCAGACCAAGGGTCTTTTAAATCCAGGTCTCTTTCTCCTGACAGTACAGCATTGAGTCTGCCCCAGACAAGTGAAAGGCAAACATGATTGGTGGGTAATTAATGGAGGTGGGGTAAGAGTTCTCAACTTTTCCCTATTACCTAATCAGTGGGGGTTGGGGCAGGGAGGGAATTAGCTGAGGAAAGTGGCCTGGGAATGAGACTCAGTTGCCTCTAGCAATCTGGGCAAGGAAAATCACCCTAATCAGGATCTCCCTGGCTTAGTATCTCCTTTATAGACCAGGTTACCCCCAACTTTGATTAGAAAACAAAGTATAGAAGGATTACTTCTACATAATGTGGATGAGCTCAGGCTGGCTTCTGTGCTCATGGGGTAAACAGAGAGGCCCAGCCCAGGCCTTGGGAAGGGTTGGAATGTGATCGCATTCCTTAGCTAGAATGTCTCTCTAAAATGTGGGGGTTTTATAAAGGGAATATTGCATTTTAATATTAAAAATCAAATGATGCAGCATTAGAATTAATTTTCTTCAATCAGTTCATACAAGTCTTTCCAAGCATCTTAGAATTCTTCCTACTTACCTTTTTTTTTTTTTAAACATTGCAATATTAGGAGCAGCTAGGTATAGTGGGTAGAGTGCTGGGCCTGGAATCAGGAAGACCTGAGTTAAAATCCTGCCTCAGACACTAGCTGTGTGACCCTGGGCAAGTCACTTAACCCAGTTTCCTCATTTGTAAAATGAACTGGAGAAGGAAATGGCAAAACCACTCTAGTAGTTTTGCCAAGAAAACTCCAGAAGGGGTTTCTGACTCATGAAGAGTCAGAGATGACTGAAAATGACTAAACAACAACATAATATATTTATATACTACAATTTATTCAGCCATTCTTCAGTTAATAGGCACCTACTTTGTCTCTAGAGTTTTGTCATCACAAAATTACTACTATATAGTACTTTCTGTATTGGCAAAGAACTGGAAACAAAGTAGATGTCATTTAATTAGGGAATGGCTAAATAAATTGTGGTACGTGAATATCAGGGAATATTAATGGCTGTAAGAAACATTGAATGTGATCAATACAGAAAAGCATGAGAAGATGTATGAACTGATGCAAAATGAAGCAGAACCAGGAAAACAATAAATGCAATGACTACAACAATGTAAATAGAAAGAAAAAACAACCACAACAATCACAACAACATGACTAAAACTGAATGCTATGAAATTATAATGACCAAGTTTATTCCCAAAAAGAAATATGAGACGGCATCTCCCTCCATTCTTTTCAGAGTATGGCAGACTATGTCTGGCTAGATAATAGGAGGCTTTTTCATTTAGTTATTGGGAGATTTGGTTCTCCTCCCCCTACTCAATTTCAGTTGATATAGTGACCACATATAATCAGATTATGAGGTATTAATGTGTTAATAAAGTGTCAATGCATCTCTTTGATTCAGAAGGGAGTAATACTATTAAATTGGATTAGCAAAACTGTCAATACCCATTCAGGGCTTTAAGCCCTAGAGAAGTTTGTCATTTGATAGCAGTTGAAGAAAGAGCTAGTAGTTGGGAAAAGAACACCTCTTGGGAGGGAAGAGGGAATTTTCTCTTTATCCTCAAATCAGCCAGTAAAGCTGCTGGTCCAGAAGGAAGCAGCCCATCTATTATTTGAAAAGTCAAAAGCACAGGTGAGGGAACAGAGACAAACCCTCCAGGCAGACACAGATAGGGAGGCAGTCACTTAAAATGGAGAGCATATTCAGAAGCAGAGAGGAGAGCCACATATAGAATCAAAAGATAGCTAGTCCTTGAAATTGAGAGCAAGGATTCAGAGAGGACTAACATTTTAAAACATTTTTATTTATAATTTATTTAAAATTTTTATTTATTACATTTTTATAATTTTTTAAAAAAATCTGGGATAATTTACTTTTTGTCTTGTGCAGTTTTTATTTATGATTTCTTGAAATATAGCTTTGGAAAAACAGGCTTTTAAAAAATTTATTGTGTTTCAAATGGAGCTACTTTGACTATACCTTTAAACCTGAATTAGTTTGGCTTTCATTGAATGGCCAATAATAGCCCCCAGCCCAAGTCTCAGTGGCTCATTTTTGATGGGCTTAGAATGAGTGTAAATTGTAATTGTTTTCTGTCCTGACCAGAAACTCTGAGAGTCTTTCCCTCCCAGGTAGATATTTGTGTACTGGTAAATTAGTCCGTAGATTCTTACCTATCCCTTAGCCATTGAATGGGTGTTGCCTAAGACAGACTGAGACCTAGGAAAGACTTTAATTTAGAAAGACTAAGGTCACCTGCTGCATCCTGGGCCATTGCCAGGCCTCTTGACTTTTTTCTTGCCTCTAGACTTTGATTATTCTGGAAGAAAGAGTGAGACTGACTACTTTGTGCAGCTCTGCCTCACTTAATTGCAATTCATGAGCAAGTCAAGAATCACCTTCATAATGTCATCAGTCGTCTTCAAGAATGAAGGATGAACAACAACAACAGTAACCACAACAAAAGATTTTGAGGCCCAGTAGTACTGGAGATATAAATTGCTTTGGCTATATGTGTTTCCTACATATATGCTTTGCTATCATTGTACTCTAAGTTTGTGAATATTCTTCTTACAGACATGGTTTTTTATTAGTGGTAGAGTATGCCTGAATTTTATAAGAAAAGGTTTTATATTTAATGTTATTACTATGCCATCTTAGTAAATGCCTTTGCTGAGAGCTAAATTGTATTTACTGACTTAATGGAAAGCACATAGTGGGGGCTCCTGAACTATGGTATTAATGCTAGCCACCCATAGGGTACTATAGAATCTAGGATCTAACTATCAAATCCACAATCTAAATCTCTCTGAATCCTGTGGCACTTGTTCATCGATCACCCTCTTCTCCTTGATACATTCTTTTCTCCAGTTTTTGTGGTACTACTCTTTCTTGGTTAGTCAGTTAGTTAACAAACATTTATTAAACGTCTATTATGTGCTAGGCTGTGCACTAAGTGCTAGAGATACAAAAAGAGGTAAAAGACAGGCCTGCCCTCAAGAAGCTCTTAATCTAAAGGGAGAGACAATACACAAACAAATATGTACAAACAAGCTATATAAAGGATAGATAGGAAATAATTTACAGAGAAAAGGCACTAGAATTAAGAAGGCTTGGGAAAAGTTTCCTATAGAAAATGAGATTTTAAGTAGGACTTGAAGGAAGTCAGAAAGCAAAGATAAGGAAGGAAAACATTTCAGATGGATAACTATGAGAAAAAATTGTTGTAGTTGAAAGATGGAGTGTCTTGTGTGAGAAATAGCAAGAGGACCAGTGTCACTGGTCACTGGATCAAAAAGTGGGGAAGCAGAAGGTGAAGAAGACTTGGGGTTGAGTCTTGGTTATGAAGAGCTTTGGATGCTAACTGGAGGATTTTGTTTTTGATCTTGGAGGTGATAGGGAGCCACAAGAGTTTCTCGAGCAGAAAGTGATATGGTCAGACCTTCACTTTAGGAAAATCACTTTGGTGGCTGAATGAAGGATGGATTGGATTGCAGAGAGACTTGAGGCAGGCTGACCTACCAGGAGGCTATTGCAGTAGTCCAGACATGAGGTGATGAGGGCCTGATCCTCATGGTGGTGTTGATGGGGTATGGGCCCAAGCCGAGATCTTTGCCCTTTACCCCCAAAAAGAATGTAGGTCCCATTTGTCTAAGGGATTCTCCCTGAATTCTAGTTTTCCCCTGAGCTCATAATTCCATCAATTGGCCTTTCATTGTGGTTACACCCAATCTTCCAATTCTTTGTCACCCTTGACCTAGCCTAACCCTCCATTGTCTTACCTCTCTATGGCCCCAGGCCACTTTCCACCCTTAACCCTATCTAGGCTCCATTCTCCCTTGGCCAAGTGGTCCAGGTCCCTGGAGTTCTATTACCTCATAGACTACTTGGCCACTCCTAGATCTCTCCCATATATATTCTGTATATAAAGTCCATCTTGTCTCCATTAAGATGCTCAGATTCTGATAATCTAGCCAATAGCTCATAGATGCTCAGATTCTTTAAGAGTCTGGCTAATATGGAAGATCTTTAATAAACCTTGTCTTTGGCTGAAAGAAGGCTTGAGTTGAATTCTTTCGGGCAGGACCCGTGTGTCATGAGCTTGGTGTCCCAGTACCCCTAAACCTCTAGACCTCATCAGTGTCAGTATCAGGGGAGAGAAGATTAAAGGTAAAATTGGCAGGCCTTGGGAACACGTTGGATGTGGAAGGTGAGAGATAGTGAGGAGTTGAGGTTGCAAGCCTTGGGTGACTGGGAGGATGGCAGTACCCCCAGCTGTAATGGGGGAGTTTGGAGAGTGGGAGAGTTTAGGGGGAAAGATAATGAATTTTGCTTTGGACACGTTGAGTTAAATAGTCTATTGGACATTGAGTTGAAGATGTCTGAAAGGCAGTTGGAGATATAAGCCTGAAGGTTATTAGAGAGGTGGTGATAGGTATAGGTAGATTTGAGAAGCAACAGCATAGATATTATAATTAAATCCTATTTATCTTCCTATCTATCTGACCATTCTTTCTTAGTCTTCTTTGCTGGATCTTCATCCAGGTCAGCCTGCTAACTGTGGGTGTCCTACAGGACTCTTGTCTTGGGCCTTCTTCTCTTCTCCTCCTATACTATTTCCTTTGGGGATCTCATCAGTTCCCATAGATTCAGTGATCATGAGTCTCAAATTTACTTATCTAGCCCTAACCTCTCTGCTGACCTTCACACTCAAATCTCCAAATGCCTATTGAACATCTTGAACTGGATGTCCTGTGGGCATTTTAAATTCCACGTGTCCAAAACTGAACTATTATCTTTTTCCCCAAACCCTCCCCTCTCTCTTACTGTTTGAGGATACCACCATCCTCCTAGTTATCCAGGCTCAAAACTTAGGTGTTATACTTGACTCCTTACTATCTCTCACCTCCCATATCCAATTTATTATCAGGGTCCATGAATTATACCTTCTCTTTATATGTCTAATAGTGTTACCTGTAGGTACATGGCAGAGGATGGTGGGGAGAGGGAACAGGGCAGCCAGGTAGTGCAGTAGAGTGCTAGGCCTGGAGTCAGGAAGACCTGAGTTCAAATCTGGTCTCAGATATTTACTAGCTATGGGACCCTGGGCAAGTCACTTAACCTTGTTTGACTTAGTTTCCTCATCTGTAAAATGAGCTGGAGAAGGAAAATGGCAAACCACTCCAGTATCTTTGCCAAGAAAACCAAACCAAACCCAAATGAGGTCACAAAGAGTTGGACATAACTGAACAACAACAACTAGGTTAGGTGGAGTATGTACTGTTTAGTGACCTTTCTAATATATTTCTAGATGTTTTGGGGTTTGCTTTTTTTTGGCATGAGGCAATCAGGTAAGTGACTTGCCCAGGGTCACACAGCTACTAAGTGTCAAGTGTCTGAGGCCGAATTTGAAGTCAGGTCCACCTGACTCCAGGGCTGGTTCTCTATCCACTGCACCACCTAGCTGCCCCTCAAATGTTTTTATTTGACTGATTTAGAGTTCCATCAAAAGTGCTAGTATACCTTCTCACAATTCTTCCAACACTTGCCATTTAAAATTTTTGTCATCTTTATCAATTTAGTGGGTATGAGATGAAACCTTTAACATTGTTTTAATTTGCCTAGCTCATATTACTAGTGATTTGGAATAATCTTTCAAATAGGCACTGATAATTTGCTTTCCTTCTTTAAAAACTGTCAGATCATATCACTTGAACACGTGGAGAATGGTTCTAGCATCTTATTATTTGTATTAATTTCCTATATATCTACCTTTAAGAGAGATATTTTATATTGTTTTTTTCCCAACTGATAACTTCTTCTTATTCAAGCTATACTGATTTTGCTCATGCAAAACTTTTTAAAGTTATATAATTGAAATTATCTATTTTATCTTTTAAAAATTATACCTATCCTTTCTTTAGGAGTTCTCTTTCAGCTATAGCTATGAAATGGACCTCTTTCCATTCTCTTCTTATATTTTTTTATGATGTGACTTTTAATAGTTGGGTGTTATATATATCCAAGTGATGCTTCTCCAAGCAGTGTAACATAGTGGATAAAGAACTATCCTCAGAGTTAATTACACTTGGGTTCAAGTCAGGTCTCTGCCATCTATACTTACAGGCTATGGGGTGTGAAGCAAGTCACCTAACCTCTCAGTACCCCAGGCCACTTTCTAATTTTTGTAGCTTGCAGAAAAGTTGTCAATCTATATTGACAGAGGGATTTGCCTCAACAAAATTTCCCAATGAAATAACAGGTCCTCACCAAGCCTGGAGCTTAATATAGCATATAGTGTAAGATGTTGATCTAAACTACAATTCTTAACCTTTTTCTGTATCATGAACCCCTTTGACAGCCTAGGGACTCCTGAGAATAGTGGCTTTAAATGCATAAAATAAAATACACAGGATTACATCAGAAATCTATCTCATTGAAATACAGTTATCAGTTAAAAAATTCATGGACCCCAGGTTAAGAATCCCTGCTCTAAACTCTGAAGGACTTATGATAAAAAATGCTCTCCATCCCCAGAGAAAGAACTGATGGTGTCTGAATACAGATTGAAGCATACTTTTCTTTTACTTTCTTTATTTTACTTGAGGTTTTTTTTTTTGTTTTGTTTTGGTTTTTTTGGTCTATGTTTTCTTTCACGACATTACTATTATGGATATGTTTTATATGACTACACATGTATAACCTTTATCAAATTGCTTGCCTTCTCAATGAGGGGAGCTGGGCAGGGAGAAAGGGAGAGAATTTGGAACTCAACGTTTTAAAAGCAAATGTTAAAAACTGTTTTTACATGTAACTTGGGAAGAATAAAATACTAAATAAAAGCTAAAAGAAAAAAGAATCTCTAGTCTAAATCTGATTTCTGCCAATCTGCCTTCCAATTTACCACATAGTTCTTGTCTAATAGAGCATCCTAACCCTAGTAATTTATGTGTTAGTGTCTATAAAACACTAGGGTATCATATTTGATTGCTTTTAGATTTTGTTTACCCAACTTGTACCATTGATCGTCTTTTCTATTTTTTATCCAGTACTAAATAGTTTTGATGATTATTTCTTTATAATATAGTTTGAGATCTGATGATGCTGAGCTTCTTCCTTTCCTACTTTTTTTTCATCGTTTCCCTTGAAAGTGTTATCTTTTTCTTTTTTCTTTTGCTTTAGATAAAATTTATCATTATTTTTGTCTAGCTCTATAAAATAACTATTTGGTAATTTGACTGGCATAGCACCAATTCTATAATTTAATTTAAGTAATCTTAAGTTGTGTGTATGTGTGTGTGTGTGTGTTTAGTCATGGCCCAACCACAAACAATTGTCACCTCTCCAATTATTTGAATATTCCTTTATTCCTGTAAAGAAAACTTTGTAGTTTTATTCAAGTCCCAAGTGTATCTTGGAAGCTTAATTCCCAGATGGTTTGTGTATTTTGTAGTTATTTTGCATGGAATTAATTTTTCTATCTTCTCCCAATTCTGTTTCTGCTTATAACCTGTTACAAACATGGTACATAGAAGAAGTGGTGTAAAACGCGTTGCTGAGAATGTAGATGGCTAGATTGACTGATCTTGCAGCATGTCCGAGAGACAACAGAGAGACAGCCTGAGTGGTACATTAACTATTCCTAACATATTGCAAGTATAGGAAGACCTCTGGTAACTTGGTATAGTGAAAGAGTGCTATATTGGGAGTCAGTGATGATCCTATAGTCCTATCCAATGATAGATTTTCAATGGAAGATTTGTGGAAATTCACGGGCAAGAATTACAGAATATAAGAATCAAAATCATGGAATATCAGAATTGGAAAGAGTCTCAAAGACCTTCCGGTGCAACACGTATGTGAATAAGAAATATATTCCATAATGTCACCGTGGAGTGGTCATTCAACCTTATCTTCAGTAATGATAATAATGAAGACAATGATAATAATAATAATAACATGTACGAAATGCTTACTATGTGCCAGGCACCATATTAAGCACTTTATACTTATGAAAGGGAACCCACTACCACTTGGACAGCTATAATTATTAGGAAGCTTTTCCTAACATTGAGCCTAAATCTGCCTCTGTAAATTCTACACATTGATCCTAATTTTGCCCTCTGGGGCTAATCAGAACAAGTCTGGTTTGTCTTCTACCTGTAACTCTTCAAAAGTCTGAAGATATTTGTGCCTGATAAATACTTTTTGAATTGAATTGCTACAATTCTGTCTTCTCATCAGTATGATTCTCATTACCATCAGAGATAGCAATCCCTTTGTACCTACTCATCCTCTCCTCTTTTTGTTCATATATTTCCTTAAATTCTCCATAGATCATCTCCCCATTCTCTGTTTTTTTTTTTCCATATTTTGTGGATAAAGTGCAGCATTTGGGTTGCCTTTTGTTTTCCCTCACCCTTATTACATGACTGGTTCATTTACGGGGGAGAGACAGGATAACGTATTGTATGCCACTTCTTATGAACAAGTAATAGTTGATTATGTGTTGCAGCCTACTTAAATCCACCTTGACCCTTCTCACTACCTTTTGAGTCATCTGAAATTCTTATGTTGCATCATTTGAAGCCATATGACATCACCAGGAGAACCAATTACTTTATAACTGTGCCATCCCCATCTTATACTCATGAAATTGACTGTATTTAACCCAAGTGTAAAGCTTCATATTTATTAAATTTTTCTTATTAGATTTGTCCTCAAATTCTAGTCAGCCCATTTTTTTTTTAATGCTGACTCTTTCATTTTGCATATCAGATATTCCCTCCTGGATTTATGTCATATGCAAATTTGATAAGAATGCCACCTATGATACCTTTACCAAATCATGGATAAAAATATTAAACAGCTTCGTGTCAATCACTTATCCTTGGACCACTCTCTGAGAGATCTCCTTCTAAGTTGACTTCAAATGGCTCTTTAGGCCTGGCAATTCAAGCAGTTCCAAATCCACCAAAATGTTATCATCCTAATCTCTTTGTCACAAGAATGCCATGGGAGATATTGTCAAATACTTTACTGAAACCTAGGTGATCTATAAGCATAGGATTCGTGTAATCTATTAGTCTAATCATCTTGTTATAAAAGGATTTAAAGGTAGTCTTGCATGACTGTCTCTATGCTGATGATCCATCTCTATGCCGGCAATTATCAAATTTACCTGTCCTGTCCCAACCTCTTTGCTGACCTCCAGTCTCACATCTCCAACTGCCTTTCAGATATCTCTAACTGGATGCCCAGTAGACATTTTGAACTCTGTTATCAAAACAGAACTTATTATCTTTATCCCCAAAACATTTCCCCTGTCCTATCTCTCCTATTGCTGTGGAGGCCAACACCATCCTCCCTGTCTGTCAGGCTCACGATCTTGGAGTCACATTAAGCTGTTGCCAAGGCTTGTTGAGTTCACCTTTGCGACATCTCTCGATACATCCACTTCTCTCATCTGATACTGCCACCACTCTGGAGCAGGCCCTCATCATCTCCCACTGGATTAGTGCAAAAGCCTTTTGGTGGGTCTGTCTGCCACAAATCTCTCCTTACTCCAATCCATCCTTAATTCAGTCACTACAGTGATTTTCCTAAAACAGGTCTGTTCATGTCACACATAACCCTACTCAGTAGACTCCAGTGGCTTCCTGTTGCCTCCAGGATCATATACAAAATGTTCTATTTGGCATTCAAAGTCCTTCAGGGGGCTAGGGTCCCTTCCAAATTTTCCAGTCTTTTCCCACCTTACTCCCCTCCATATATTCTTTGATCCAGTGCCACTGCCTTCCTTGCTGTTCCACAAACAAGACACTGCATCTCTTGGCTCTGAACATTTTCTCTGGCTGTCCCCCATTCTTGAAACTCCTGTGCTCTGACTACTGACGTCCCTGGCTTCTTTTAAGCTCCAATTAAAATCTCGCCTTCTACAGAAAGTCTTCTCCACACCATCTTAATTCCAGTCCCTTTGCTTTGTTAATTATTTCCTGTTTATCCTGTAGATAACTTGTTTTGTATATACTTGTAAGCACATTATCTCCCCTATTAGATTATGAACTCCTTGAGGGCGGCTGTGTTTTCTCTTATCTTTTTATATCTCCAGTGCTTTACACAGTACCTGGAACATAGTAGGTACTTAATTTTTTTATATTCATTAAAACATTTTAATATTTTATTTTTCTCCAATTACATTTAAAAATAATTTTTAATATTTGTTTCTTAGAACTTTGAGTTCCAAATTCTCTTCCTTCCCTCTCTCTCCTTCCCCTTCATTGACAAGGCAAGCAACTTGACTTAGGTTATACATGTGCAGTCATGCAAAATATATTTCCATATTAGTCATGTTGTGAAAGAAAACACAGACCAAAAAACCCCAAGAAAATAAAGTTTTAAAAAAGTATGCTTCAATCTGCATTCAGACTCAATTAGTTCTTTCTCTGCAGATGGATAGTATTTTTCAATAAAAGCCCTTCAGAATTGTCTTGGATCATTGTATTGCTAAGAATAACTAAGTCATTTTCAAGCTGATCATCGTACAGTACTGCTGTTATTTTGTACTATGTTCTCCTGGTTCTGCTCACTTCACTCAGCATCAGTTCATGTAAGTCTTTCCAGGTTTTTCTGAGAGCATCCTGCTTATCATTTCTTATAGCACAATAGTATTCCTTCACAATCATATACTACAGCTTGGTCAGCCATTCTCAACTGACGGGCATTCCCTCGATTTCCAATTCTTTGCCACTACTAAAAGAGCTGCTATAAACATTTTTTGTATATATATGTACAAAATATGTGCAATATATTTTGTACGTATGTTTTTGTCCATATTTTCCCTTTTTTAAAAAAATCTTTTTGAGATACAGACCTAATAGTGGTATTGCTGGGGTTAAAGAGTATGCACAGTTTTATAGCCCTTTGGGCATAGTTCCAAATTGCTCTACAAAATGGTTGAATCAGTTCACAACTCCACCAACAGTGCATTAGTGTTTCAATTTCTCTACATCCCCTCCAAGATTTGTCATTTTCATTTTCTGTCATATTAACCAATCTGATAGGTGTGGGCTGGTACCTAAGAGTTGTTTTAATTTGCATTTCTCTAATCAATAGTGATTGAGGACACTTTTTCATATGACTATAGATAGGTTTGATTATTTTATCTGAAAACTACCCGTTCACATCATTTGACCATTCATCAATTGAGGAATGGCTCTTATTTTTACAAATTTGACTCAATTCTCTCTCTCTCTCTTTTTTTTTTTTGAGACCTGTTTCAAAGATACTTGCTGTAAAATTTTTTTCACAGTTATAATTACTGTGTATTTACCTCTATCCCCTCCCCCTCGTTTATCCTACGCTCTCATTTCAGCCTGTCTTCAAAAGTGTTTTGCTTCTGACTGCCACCTGATCCAATCGTTACCCTCCAATCCCCCTTCTCTCATCCCCTTCCCCTCCTGCTTTCCTGTATGGTAAGATAGATTTCTACACCCAACTGAGTGTGTATGTTATTGCTTCTTTGAGCCAATTCTGATGAGAATAAAGTTCAAGTGCTCCTGCCTACTTCCTCCATCTTCCCCTCCACTGTAAAAGCTCTTTTGTATCTTTCCTGTGAGATAATATTACCCATTCTGCTTTTCCCTTCTCCCTTCTCCCAGTGCATTCCTCTTTCTCACCTCTTAATTTTATTTTTTTAGATTATCATCTCATTATATTCAACTCACACCTGTGCCTTCTACACTCCTAACTGCCCTAATAATGATAAAGTCCTCAGTTACAAATTATCATCTTCCCATGTGGGAATGTAAACAGTTTAATTTTATTGAATATCTTAGGATTTCTCTTTCCTGTTTACTTTTTAATGCTTCTCTTAAGTCTTGTATTTGAAAGTCAAATTTTCTATTCAGCTCTGGTCTTTTCATCAGGAATGTTGAAAGTCCTCTGTTTGCCCAAAAGAGTTATTAAACTACCTATACCCTTTGACCCAGCAATACCACTACTAGGTCTATTTCCAAAATAAAAAGATAAATTAGAAAAAATAAATAAAAATAAAAAATAAAAATATTTTTTAAAAAAGATGACTAAGGTAAAAGAAAAAGAACCTATATGTTCTAAAATATTTATAACACCTTCTTTGTGCTGGCAAAGAACTGGAAATTGCAGAAATGCTCATCAATTGGGAATGGCTGAACAAGTTGTGGTATATGATTGTGATAGAATACTATTGTGCTATAAGAAATGATGATTTCAATGATCTTAGAAAAACATGGATAGAATTGTACAAAATAATGAAGAGTGAAATGAGCAGAACAGAGAGAATGCTGTATATGGTAGCAGCAATATTGTTTTAAGAGAATAACTTTGAGCAACTAAGTCATTTTGACTATTATAAATACCCAAATTAACTACAGAATTTGTTTTGAGCCATTATTTAAAATTGTTTGGAGGGGAATTTGGGAGAGCTAGGCAAGCCCTTAACTTTTCCCCTGATTCCCCCCTTCATAGAACGTATGTCATAAATGTTTGTTGATTGATTGGATATTGATTGATTGATGACCTAATCTTGATGAAGTCAACCTGAGTCTTTGAGATCACTACTATGCTTTTTTAGGAACCTGAGAACTTTATGAAAAATCAACCTAATGAGCATTAATCACTGAACTATTTCCAACATTCCCAATTTTCTTCCCATATTAATGCCTTTGTATACATTTTTATATAATTGTATAGGTGCACACTTTTTTCTTTTTTCAACTTAAAATTATACCATATGAATTTTTCCATTTTTCGTTTAGTGCATGTAGTTGTCACTGTTAAAAGTACTCCATCAAGTTAGCATACAATCATTTGTTAAGAATAAGGGAGTTTTGGGGCAGCTAGGTGGCGCAGTGGATGAGGCAGCTAGGTGGCACAGTGGATAGAGCACTGGCTCTGGATTCAGGAGGACCTGAGTTCAAATCCAGCCTCAGACACATAACACTTACTAGCTGTGTGACCCTGGGCAAGGCACTTAACTCCACTGCCTAGCAAATAAAAAAAATAAATAAATAAATAAAAATAAAAAATAAGAATAAGGGAGTTTTTAGATAACTCTATTTCTGTCATGACCTAAAAGTATAAGAGGTAGAGTCAAGATGTTAGACCAGAGCTCTTCTCAAGTGACTTTCCATTTACATGTGCTATATCAGTTGAATTTAGGAGGAAAGTCTTAACCAAATGAGCTAATAATCTATCTGATAATATTATACTTCAAAGTGGTTACTTAAAAAAAAAAGACTGTGGCCTTTGATACAAGTCTCCATTGAAATAAACTTATAATGAGATATATTGCCCAGATTCCAGAAACAAAAAGGATGCAAAGGATAAATCCATGAAAATTGAAGAAGTCAATGGGGGAAAAAAATGGTTACCTTTGAAATGTTGGGCTTAATTGGTAGAAATACAACACCAAATGGACTTATGCCAACCATTCCCCACTAATATAGATTACAAAGATGCCTTTTTAAAAAGTGAAAAGGACTTGCACATGTTATATATTCCAAATAGATTTAAGTTAGTATGACTTTACTGGGCTTTACTATAAATTCCTGAGTACAATCCAATAAAAACATGTTATTTGAAGTCTGTAAGTAAATCTACAAAAGAGGTAGAGGGTAACCCAATACTTTAATTTGTAGAAAATAATCTTTTTGCAGTAATATGACTTACTTAATTTGTTAAAGAAGTTATAGTGGAAAGAGCACTGGAATGAGAGTTGGGAGATCGATTTGGGTCCTAGTCCTGGCTCCTGCTGATTCCCCTTGCTGTACTCTGCTCTAATGAATGGACTTGATGAATTAGCCATATGGTGCTGAGCCAATCATTTAACTTGAGCTCCTTGAGCTCAGACTTCTCTTCTACAAGATATGGGGGTTGGACAAGATGCTCTCAAAGCTAGCTTTGATCCTAGGAGTTGGATCTATGTGGGGGTTAGGTTAGTGTGGCATCCACTGAATGTGTCATGTCCATGGTGCACTGGAACCACCTTGAATTGGCCAATTTTTAGCATGAGCACTTATACCTCAGAAATTGGTAAACATTACAAATCAGGGCTTGTTTTATTGGTTGTCTTTTTTTTGTGTATGTGAGGCAATGGGGTTAAGTGACTTGCCCAGGGCCACACGAGTAGTAAGTGTCAAGTGTCTGAGGCTGGATTTGAACTCAAGTCCTCCTGACTCCAGTTTATTGATTATCTAGAATCAGGAAAGTGATGTGAAGAAATGTTAATAAATCAAAAGAAACTTCAAATTCTGTGGAATGTACATGCCCCGACCCAGGAGGGCCAGTTGTTACATGTTTATGGATCTGTTTGACAGTTCAGTGAAATGTAGACCCCCTTCTTAGAAAAAAAAATTTTAAATGCATAAAATCACATATATATGTATGTATAGGTCCTTCTCACTTACCCTGTGCTAGGGCATGAGTTCCTGTTGCTGACAATCACTTTTAGCCAATGTTCATGGTAGAAATGGTAAGGAACGCTTTTAAGGTCTGTTGCACTCTTGAGATGGTGAAGAAACTTGAATATCTGCTCGGTATCATGATACTAGAAATACCATCTTGGGATCATGTGAGAGAAGAGTAGAACAACAGATAGATTAGGTTTTTAGAATAAAGAAAATGTAAATCAGCCCATGCTGGGAGACAGGCCTTCAAGTAAATACAAGAGAAAAATAATCATAAACAGATAGCTCATGTCAATCTCTGCTGATTAATGCAGTCAGCCAAAGTATACTGGAAGAGAACCCCAGAGCAAGGAAGGTAATGCTTGTTGGTATTAACACAATCAACTCTACTGATAACAGATGTGGTTATAACAAGAATTTTGCGAACAAAACCAGATTGTCCTAACTTCAGACCTCAAGTGCATTTTTCAGTATTTCTAACAGACTGAGATTCTGAAAAGGACAGATGCTTTTGTTCATTTACAGACTTTGCTTTAAGCACTCTTTGAGGGTGGGAAATCAATGGGCGATGCTGGCAAGTGTCCATAAGGCAATGGCAAAGCTACAGGGATTTTCTCCTCATATAGGAATGGCTCTGGGGGAGCTGTGAATTCTTCTTTGTTTAGATGGACCCTTCCCAAGATAACAAGGGGTATACATTTTCCAGATGAAGACTCCAGAACCGCTGAATGCTGGTGAACTCAGTGAATGTTAGCAGTCATAAGACTTATGCCCTGGCCAAAGCCACATTCATCACTCTCTGTAGTGAATTTCATCTGTCAGGTTCTTGTGAGTGCTTGGGTGCCAAATATTTTAAAAATAAATACCACATGCCATGTTGGAATTACTCGAAAGAGCTAATTTCAACAACAAAAAAAAGCATCTCAAAATTTTAGCCTTAAGGAAGTATGGGATCATAGATTTAGTTCAGGAAAGGACCTTAGAGGTCATCTAATCTCATCTGCTTATTTTACAGATAAGGAAACAGAGGCATAGAAAGGTTAATTGATTTGCCCAAGGTCCTAGAGGTAGTGAGTGGCAGAATCAGTATTCTAACCCAGGTGCTCCCACTCCAAATGCAACATTACTTCCATTACCATGCTGCCTGGTATACTGTCAAAATGCCTACAATAGTTGTGTGATTGTATAATTCTCACATTCTCCCCAATTCAGCATTGTCTGTAGTATGTGTTTGAAAAAAAATATTTATAGCAGCTCATTTCTGGTTTTCAGAAATTGGAAACTAAAGACAAAGGGTATCCTCTTATTGGGGAATGGCTAAACAAATTGTGGTATATTAGTATAATGGAATATTACTGTGCCATAAGATGTGATGAGATGAATGATTTCGGAGGAAACTGAGAAGACTTTTATAAACAGATGCAGAGTGAAGTGAGCAGAACTAGGAGAAAAACTGATATGATAACAACGTTATAGAGAAAAACAGATTTTAAAGACTTAAGAACTGTGATCTGTGTAATGAGAGACCATAAGTCCAAAAGAATGAAGATGAAACATGCCTCTTACCTTCTGACAGAAAGATGATGAACTTAAAATGTATAAAGAGATACACATTTTTGGACATAGCTAATGTGGGAATTTGATTTCCTGAATTATGTGGCTATTTATTATGGACTTTGTTTATCAACTTTTTTTTAAAACTTGCTCAATGTGGGGGACAGTTGGAAGGAGAGGTTAATTTTAAATGTTTCCCCCAAAATGATGACTGACAAGTGCTTTGAAGTGGACTATATACTATATCAATAGCAGGGTCCTAATCAATAATGATTACTGACTTGCGAAAGGTCACTCATTTTGTAAATGGAGTTGGGATGAAAACCTCTGCCTTCTTTCTGTTATAGAGGGGATAAGTGAGGCAGAGCTGTGCAACGTTGTCAGTCATGCTCCTCCAGAGTCATTGAAGTCTAGTGGCAAGACAAAAGTCAAGACGACCGGTGTTGACCTGGTCAGGGATATAGTTGGTGACCTTGGCCTTTCTAAATTAAGGTATTTCTGTCTGAGGGAATACCCATTTGATGACTAAGGACTAGGTAACAATCCTAGACAATGGCCTAATTTACTGTCACAAAAATATTAATCTAGAAGGGGAAGACCTTCTGAGTTTCTGGAACAGAAAACAATTAGTATTTCCACTCATTCTAAGCCTCGCTTAAATCTAATTCACATGCACGTCAAGAAAGAAGGACAAACAGCTTCAACAACAGAGGGGATAAGTCCCGGATCTGTGATTTCATTGGCGTAAGGAAATCCCTGAGGAGGAAATCCCCTTTGTCAATGCAGTTTGTTTTAGAGGATTACTTAGAGCTTTGAGTAGTTAAATGACTTGCCCAGAGTCACATAGTCAACAATATGTCAGAAGTTTTCCATTGATGCCTTTTGCTTTCATACCATAATCATTTATCCTTATTCCATCCCTCTGCCATACCCTCTCCCTTATAAGAAAGACAAATACCAAAGCAATGACTGGTCTAACAATGTATATTACATTACATACCCATAGTTCTGTACTTTTCTATTGAGAATAGGGAGGTGTTTTTTTTAAATTACTATTTATCATCAATTCTCTAGGACTACTGAATGGAAAAAAGTACTTACTAAGTGATTACTATAATTGTTGACATGGTATACACACATATGCATATTCAGAGTATATATATATTACATATGATTTGTCATATATGTGATCTAATGTGTGTGTGTCCATACATATGCGGGCATATGTATATTTTTTTTGTTTTGTTTTGGTGAGGCAAGTGGGGTTAAGTGACTTGCCCAGAGTCGCACAGCTACTAAGTGTTATGTGTCTGAGACTGGATTTGAACTTGGGTCCTCTTGACTCCAGGGCCAGTGCTCTATCCACTGTGCCATCTAGGTGCCCTGTGCATATGTATATGTACACACATGTGCATGCATACATATATGCATATCCGATCATACACATACATGTATATGTGTCCACATGTGTACATACATGTATGTATGTGTAGGTGTGTGTATATGTATAACTACAGCTAATAACTGCCTTTGGGTGTTGTTTCCATTTACATTATTATAGCCATTATGTCTTTTGGTTCTCCCGAATCTGTATGCTTGGATCTGTCAGTCAATAATCCTTTATTTTTTTAAAGGACCTACTATGTGCCAGGCACTGTGCTAAATGCTGGATCTTGATAATTTCATACAAATCTTTCCCATTTTTATCTGAATTCCTCACTGTTTATCACTTATCACAGAGTAATAGTATCCTATTACATTCACATACCAGTTTGTTCAACCATTTCCCAATTGGTGGCTTGTGGTTTTTTGCTGTCAGAAGTAACTAGCTTTTATATGGTGCTTTAGGATTTTCAAGGCACTGCAAACGTTATCTCATTTGATCCTTACTTTGACCCTATGAGGCAGGTTCCCATTTTATTGTTCCCATTTTACAGATGAGGAAACTGAGGCTGAAAGAGGTCAAGTGACTTGCCCACGATCACACATCTAGAATCTGAGGCAGAATTTGAACTCAAGTCCACTGTTCTTACCCACTGAGTCACCTAGCTACCACAAGAAGTTCTGCTATGAATATTTTCCCATATATTTTGTATTTTTAATCATGGTAACCAGCATTTGTATAGTGCTTTAAGGTTTGCAAAATGCTTTGCATAGGTTTTTTCATTTGATTCTCTCAACAACCCTTTGAGGAAGATGCTGCTCATATCACTATTTTGCAGAGAAGGAAATTGAGGATAAGAAATCTTAAATGATTGGTCCAGGACTCAAACTCAATCTTACCTGACTCCAAGACTAGCACTTTTTTTTACCTATTTACCTTCAAGATAATTCCAGATAATTTGGAAAGGGTAGGTCATCAATCCATCTACTTCATTTTTTTTTTTTTTTACATTTAGCAGCAAATGGATCTCTAAATGACTAATTTGATGGTCAATTGCCATCCATAGGAAGAAAGGAACAAGAGTACACTGCAGTATTACACAGAACATGAGATTTAGTTGAGGGATGGTCTTTATCACCAATGGAGTCCTCACGTTGGCTGAGTCCAGTGGGCACTGCTGCAAAGTTTTCCAGTTTGCATCTTGAGAGAGTCATCGTTAGTTGTATGCGCAGCTGCGTATCTTGTTAGATCAGTCTGTGTGTGTGGGTGGGGGGGTGGCATGGAGAGGATGTGGGGAGAGGGTAACACCAAGGATGGCTTCCCCATTTCCCCCCTTTATATAGCAAAGTTCCCCTGTTCAACATGCCAGTGATGCTGCAGTAGTTTTTCTTGCTTCTGAGAAGTTCTAGGTCAGTGGCGGGTGGTAAACAAGATAGTATCTATTACCTCCGTTCTTACATCTTCACTTTGGCATCTCAGAACATTGTATTTGATCAAAAAGATAAAGGAGGGAGAAAAAGGAAGATGGGAAGAGAATCTAGTTCATTCCATGACTATTATTTTGCTTTCTCTCACAGATTTAGAAGCCTGATCTCCTGGCCATGGCTGGACTCAATGAAGCATTAATCTGTAAATTTCCCAGGGCTCGGGGACTCAAACTTTTGAACAGATGGTCATTAGTTCCTAAGGAATTTCAGGTCTGAGTTTCTGGCAATTCGACCTTGCTGAGCCATTCTCTAGACCCTCAAGCATGATCTAGGTTTGCCTTTTAGTTCAACATTTCATTTATTGGGGTTATCTTGCATACTGGGTAAAAGGGTATAAACTGGTTAGTGACTTTTTCTCACATCATTCCAAAGTATTTTCTAGAATCAAATATGTGTCTTCTACTTCTCTGTCCTGATCATCAACCCCTGTGCTTCAGCCACTAGTCCAATTGGCCTTTTAGGAATAGTGTAAATTTACTTCTGGAAAATCATATGGAATCATTACTATCATAGAAAGATCTTGGTATTGTAACTGCAGGAAGGTTTCCAAAACAGAGATGTCCCTTCCTATTTTGTTCTTCAGAAGATACCCCTCCATGCTAAAAGACTAAATTGTCTTCTTCAAAGATTTTTTGCAGCTCCCTGTTCTAGGCCCTGAAAGAAGTTGCCTGACTGGGCCCTGTCAGAAGCTGACTTTCAGATGGATGGGTATGTTGTGCTAAGACATGTGTCATCGTATATTCCCTGGAGCCCACAGAGCTGCCTCCATTCAGCAATCCTTCCTGACAGAGCTTGCAATTATTTTTAGGAAGGTTGTACAGCTGTGAAGTCATTTCAGGAAGGTTTTGTATTTAGTCTGGAGTTAAAAAGCTCATAAGGAGGTATTTATGTCCTCTGCTTCTCTTTCTTTGAACTAACAGGGACAGGCCCTCGAGTGTGCTGGTAAATGTTTAACGACAAGCTCTCCGAAAATGAGGGACATACTTGTAAGATTAATCTCTCATATTCTCATTTTCTATACCTTCTACACTTTTTAAAGTCTAGACCATCAACAAAACAAGAAACCAAGCCTTGATCTATGGCACTTGCCAATTTCCAAGGTGTAAATGTTGACAGTGAAAATATAGCTGTCTGGCTTTCAGCTGGTTAGATATGGCTTCAGAATACTTCTAGACAGGCCTCCCTAACCAGCACTTTAGTCCAACAGCATCACACCTGGAATAGACGACCGCTAGCCTTACAACGGGTAACAAAATACTACTGCCAGGCTGAGTCTCCTAAGAAAAAAGTGGTTCATTTACACTTCAAGGACAAACAGGTGATTCTCCAAATCCCTGAATCTCAGTTAGAAGATCCTTGGGGACCATTTAGTCCAACCCATAGCTGGACAAGAATTGTCTCTGAAACAAACCCATGTAAAGTGGTCAAGACTTTGCTTGAAGACCTCTAGGGAAGTGGAACCTGTTACTTACAGGGCAGCCTCTTCCAATTTTGGAGAGCTCTAATCCTTAGAAAGTTTTTCCTGTTATCAGATGTAAATTTGCCTCTTCGAAACATTTTCACATTGTTCATAAGAAAATTAGATTCCACTCCTGATTTTCTCAGCTCTCATAGGTATTTGTTGCCTTGTCTTTTTGAGATCCAAGATTCCACACAACTTCCATCAGTCTCCTCTCTATGCTGTATTTGGGTACCCTCCATACCTATTGGTGTTTTGTTGACCCTCATTAGAATGTAAGTTCCCTGAGGGCAGGGAGTTGTCTTGCTTGTATTTGTATTCCCACTTAGTGCCTGGCACATAGTAAGCACTTAATGAATGTTCTCTTCTCTCTCTCTCTGTCTCTCTCTCTGTCTCTCTGTCCTCCCTCCCAAGAATCAGAGTGGTAGAGTAGAATGAATATTGTTAACTTTTTTTTTTTAGGCAATTGGGGTTAAGTGACTTGCCCAGGGTCACACAGCTAGTAAGTGTCAGAGGCCAGATTTGAACTCAGTTCCTCCTGACTCCAGGGCTGGTGCTCAGTGAATAGAATGAATACTGAACTTGGAGCTCTGAACTTGGTGTCACCAGACCTGAGTTTGAATCCAGGCTCTGCCACTTATTACTTGTGAGACTTGGGGCACGTCTTTGCCTCTTTGCCTCATCTTTGCCTCAGTTTCCTCATCTGTAAAAAGAAGGGTTAGGACTAGATGACCTGTAAGGTCCCTTCCAGCTCTGGGTCTGTGATTCTGACTCTCCCCTCTAGGACCAAATAGAACAAATCTAATCCTTTTTCTACGAGATAATCCTTTAAATACTTGAAAATAGTTTCCCCTGAAGTTTCTTTTCTCCAGGCATCCCCAGTTCTTTCAAATAATCTGCATTTGATGTGAACTTGAAGTGCTTTGCCCTTATGTTCCTAAAATGTGGCACCAAAACTAAATGTGATTCTGTTCTGGTCTGACTGCATAGACTGTAACAAGAGTATATCAGTCCCCTAGCTTCGGACACAATGACTGTCTTAATGCAACTTCGTTGTGCTTTAGCTTTCTCAATGTTCACTTGGTTTCACCAAAAAAAAAAATTTCATCTTCAGTCATCTCCTGGTATCTTTGCTGTACATCTCCTAAGTTGGATGGAAAAGAGAATTTTGAGGGTTGTAGATCTTGTCAGTTTGAAATAAAGAAGACTACCAAAGTAGCAAAAAAAAAAAAACAAAAACAAAAACAAAAAACAAAAAAACCCCTAAAACACTAGGATCTTTGATTGAGGCAAGGGAATTACAATTCAGGGGAACCATGCAGCACCAATGTATTAGAATATCCAAGAGGGCAGGGTTAAATACATTTCAGCAGGTAGTAGGTCTTATGGGAGGCTTGGCCTAGAGAAGCTGTTACATAAGTTGTTTTGCATAATAACTGCAAGTCCATAGAGGAGACTGGGGGAGGCTCACCTGGTCAAAACAGTGAGCTCTTTTTTTCTTTTTTAACTGGTTTTGATAGTCCTCTTTTAACTGATTTTGATTGTCCTCAGGCAATTTATAGCTCTGGGATCAGCCAAAGTCAGCTCATAGCTACGTTCAACAATTTCAAGAAACATTTTACCTTTTCTTCTGGCTTTTGGCTAAAGTGATAAATTTGTATTGCCTTAGTCTCCAACCAGGTTTTTGAGTTCACTTAAAATTTCTTCATCTACTTATGCCAAAGTGAAAGTGGCTTATTGAGGCTCTGATTAGCACAAACCCTGGAGTCCCCAACCTTTACTTGTCCTTCCGGTTCCACCCAGCTTCCTCCTCATTGATCCCAGAACTGGGGTACAGATGTGTTTGAGGCTTTTGCATCAGGAAAGGGAGCAGTGGATATTTTGGCTCAGGAATAGTGGACATACAATGGTGAGGACTATAAGATTTCTATCCTGTTATGGGTAAAGGAATGGGTAGCTTCAGCCTTATCCCTATATTATACCTAGAACATTGTGGGTGGTCCACAATTGTTAGAAAACAACAACAACAATAATACATCATGGCATAGTGGAAGTAGAGAAGGCCTGAGAATCAAGAATATTTGGGCTCAAGTCCTTCTTCTAACATATACTAATTGTGTGATGCTGGGCAAGTAACTTAACCTTTCAGTGTCCCCAGGTGATTTCTTAAAACTGGAAGTCACAAATGTCTATATGGAGTAGTGGGATTCATACTCAGAAGTCCACACACAAATAAAATCACAGGTCTGGAACAAATAGATGATAATATTAACTGGGAGCATTTCATTTGGACCCAAAATATAGAAACAACTTATTTATCTAGAGGTGACTTATCTAACAATCTCAACTACTAACTGAAAACACAAATGAGAAGTAGGAAATGATTAAAGATGACGACTGAGTAGCTAAACTAGACATAAGGTCTCAAAAACAAAGTCTTCTAAAGTCAAGGCATCACAAGTGATTACCAGTCTGGCTTTGTTGATGTTGTTTTAAGGAACAGATGTAACCAAAAATAACAAAATAAAAACACGTTTTCTAGGCCAAGATCTTGCAGACAACTTTCAATAGTTGGGGTGATTGGTGAACACATTTTGGGAGATAAGACTAACATTATTCATCATTTCCCACTAAGGCCACTTTAAGACCTATGCCACATTCAAGATGCTTACTTTTCAAACAAATCATCATAATATGTGTTTGTTCTTGCATTTCAGTGCTTCATTCACACCATCAAAGTCAAGGCTGTCTGAGTATTTCCTTAATTAAAATTTTCATTTATATTGGCTTCTAATAATTCACCTCTGCCAAAATTTTGTATTCCTTATCTCAACCTTCCATGATAGATTCCTTCAAGAGGCTCTATTTCCTAAAAGACCATTTGATAAAGAAGCAATTTTTCTATACATAGAAAATAAAGGCAGTGGGGACACAGATGGGCTGTCATTGGTGTTCCTGTGACTGACCATTGTTATTACTCTCCCCTCCCCCTCAACCTCCTTTTAATTCCTTCCTGTTTTAATGCCTTCTTTTAAAATCTAATTGTTATGAAATAACTTTAGTCTAAGTGCCAAGTCTTTTATCAAATATAAAGACTCAGACAAGAATGCCCTAAACAAATGCTAAATGGGATGTTGGCAGGCATAAACACACACACACACACAGGAGGAAGTGGTGGTTGGTGGTAGAAAGGGGGAGGTCTGACTGTGAAACAAATCTCTTTAGAAGCTCTTTCCTTGTCTTCCTAGGCTAAAAGTAGGTAGTATTGGAAGGAAAGAAACTCTCATTTTTCCAATTTGGTAGGTACTGTCTTTCCTATACAAAGATGACATGATTGATCCATTGAGGCAAGATGTGGGCTTCGATTTATTTTTCCAGTGATCATGTTTGCCTATGCTAAAGTCCTATTCTACTCTTGTCTAGTTTCATAACCTAACAGTCAACCTTAATTCTTTACCCTCACCCACCATATCTAAAGCATAGCCAGGTCTTGGCAATTCTAAACTCCTGAATACATCTTGTATCTGTCCTCTTCTTTCTACTCATGACACAACCACTCTAATTTAAACCCATCCCATCTCACCTGTACTAAATTAATTAATATTAATTAGTCTTGTAGTCTCTAGGAGACTAGCCTCCCCTTTCCAATCTGTCCTCTACATAGCTGCCAAAGTGATCTTCCTTAAGTACAGGTCTGACCATATCATTCTTTTGCTCAAGAAGCTTCAGTGGCTCCCTATTACCTCTAGAATAAAATATAAACCGCTTTGTTTGGTACTCAAAGCCCTCCAGTCCTGTAGCTGGCTTTCTGGATTTCAAAACCATGCCTTTGGTGTGGTCTCATCCCAGAATTTCCCTCAGATCCTTTCCCTGGAAAATCCAACTCCCTATAGCCTTCTTACTCTGGAATATACCTTTGCAAGGCCTGCTCCCTTTTCCCATTGTTGACTTCCACCTGCCATTTTGTGGAAGGGCTCAGGTCAGTCAGCCTACATTAGCCTCCAGGCTCTATACCTGACTTTCTGAATTTCAAACCATGTCTCCATCTTCTCCCCTCTCCTTTCAGCTTCCTTTTATGTATCATCTTTCTCCATTAGAATGTAAGCTCTTTGAGGGCAGGGAGTATTTTTCTTTTTGATTGTATCTGAATCCCATCCCTTTGCATAGACTATCCTCCACACCTTTCTAACTAGACCCCTTAACTTCCTTCAGACCACAGCTCAGATACCATCTTTTCCAGGATGCCTCTTTTGATGCCTCTAGCTTTTAGTGATCTCCTCCATGAAATCACTTTGTATTCACTCTGAGTATATCGCATGTAAGCTTATCTGTGTACATGTTGTTTCTTTCAAACAAAATATAAGTTCCTTGAAGTCAGAGATTATTTTGTTTCTTTGTATGACCCATGCCGAGCATGTTATGAGTACTTAATAAATGTTTTTGGTTGGTTTGCTAACTGATCAATTCCCTCATCATTCCATAGAGATGATCTAACATTGTGAAAAGCTATACTGGTGGAAGCCAAGCACTGGCTGGTCTTTCCAGTCTGGAATGGTTTTGAATTATGGGTCTGGCATTGTTCTATATAACTGTTGTTGGAGGACCAGCTAAGCTAAGTTCAGAGAGGTTTATTACCAGTTTGGCTTAAGGTGGATGAATTGTTTAGCAATAGCAACACAAGACCATCTACAAAGTCATAGGGGAGTTATCATATGTATCACATGAAAAAATACTAATCTAAGAACCACGAGATCCATGAAGTAGTGAAATATGAGAAGTATGAGTTTGCACTAATCTATCCATCCTCTAATCACATACCCCTAACCTTTTGACTAAGGGTTATACATTTACAAGATGTTGATTGGAGTTAGGTCATGGTGCAGAGGGAAGTTAATTAGTTTATAGAATCATCATGCCCATTAGTTTGGCCTTATTAGCTGAATGAAATATTTCAGGTAATACCTCATCAGCAGCAAATATTGCTAGATTTTTTAGATAAAGTGGAAAAAGTAAGAAGTTAAATGAACTGTTACTGAACATACCATCCACCATCCTTTGTTGTGAATGCTACCCAAGGAAGGAGATATAAATAATATGTCATGAAAATTTGGATTTTTAGCTAGGTGCTTGTTGGCAGCTTAGTGCAATGGAAAGAAACCTATATCCATAGCCAGAGGTCCTGGGTTCAAATCCTTGCTCATTGTCTTACTGCGTCCTTGGGGAAATTGCATAAATTCTCAGGGCCTCAGTTTTGTCATTCTCATCACCACAAAGATTATATTTAAAGTCTAAATCTATGATTTTACATACTGTGTCCTCTTTTAGCTGCTATTTCTTTACTAATATTTGTAATCTATATTCTATACTATTAAAGTTTGAATTATTTGGATCAGTCCCAAACTATTCCTTTTCTCAATTTTATTTGTTTTGTTCCTTTAAAACGGACAAGTCATTTACAGATCTCAAATGATATTACCAAGCTGTAATCATCAAAACAATTTGCTACTGGTTAGGAAACAGAGAGGTCTATGAATGGAACTGTTGAAGTTCACAGCATACAGAAGTAAACAAACACAGCAGTCCAGTGTTTGATAAACCCAAAGATAGCTACTGGGTTAAGAATTCATTATTTGATGAAAGCTATTGGGAAAAAAGCCCAACAACTTGCACAGTATATTAAGCTAAACTCCAAAGACAAATGATAGACCTAAAAGATGACTTCATAAGCAAATTAGAAGAGCAAGGAAGAAGTTAATCTTTCAGATCAATGGAGAGGGGAAGAGTTCATGACCAAATAAGGAATATAGAGGAGCACAGAAGATAAAATGCACAAACAAAACCAATGCAGCTAAAATTAGAAGGGAAACATAATTGGAAGAAAAATACTTGCAGTTTCTTTGAGAAGGGTTTCATTTTGAAGATGCATATATAATAAACCCAAATTTATAAGAATAAAAGTCATTTCTCAATTGATAAATAATCCAACAATATGAATGAACAGTTAGGTAGTGCAGTGGATACAATGTGAGGCCTGGAGTCAGGAAGACTCATCTTAAATACTTACTAGCTGTGTGACCCTGGGCAAGTCACTTAACCCTGTTTGCCCTCAGTTTCCTCATCTGTAAAATGAGCTGGAGAAAAAAATGGCAAACTACTCCAGTATCTTTGTCAAGAAAACCCTCAATGAGGTCACAAAGAGTCAGGCTCAACTGAAAAAAAAAAGACTGAACAACAACAAACAAAATCAATAGCCATGTGAAAAAATATTTCCAAGTCACTGATCATTACAGAAATGAAAATTAAAACAACTCGGGTTCGACTTCATAGCCCTTTGACCTAGAGATACCACTGTTAGGCCTATACCCTAAAGAGATTAAGCAAAGATGAAAAGGTCCCATTGCAACTTTTTTTTAATAGCATTAAAGAACTGGACACTAAGGGGATGTCCATTAATTAGGGAATAGCTAAACAAATTATGGTATATAAACATAATGGAATAGCATTATGCTATAAGAAATGATGAAAGAAAAAGTTTCAGAGACCTGGGAAGACTCGAATGAACTAGTACAGAGTGAAGTGAGCAGAATCAGGAGAATAATATAAAAACAACATTGTAAAGACAACTTTGAAAGACATACGAACTCTGAAACTCGATGACTAGCCCTGATTCCACAGGACCGATGAATGATAAAACATGCTACCCATCTTCTGAAAGGCAAACGATGGAGTGCAGCATGAGACAGCTAATTTTTGGATGTGGTCAATGCAGGAATTATTTTTGCTTGACTATGCATATCTGTTCCAGGGGTTTGTTCTTTCCTTCCTACCAGTACTAAAGGAAGGAAACAGGCTTTTCTTCCTTTCCCTCCCAACTAACACTCCAGGAGGCATTTGGGGGGTGGCAGATATTTGGGCATGGGTGCCCAGAATGCTTGATCCAGTTTCTTGCTACTTACTTTATTTTTTATTTTTTCCCTCTGATTTCATGAATCATCTGCTTCGGTCTGACACAGAATTCTTGGAGTGGGGTTCAGAGCTGCAAATTTGAATAGACTAAAAGAAAAATAATAATGTGAATTTGCTTGCAGCTAAGAGGAATGCCACATAATATATGGCCCATGCAAAGGTACATGCTACATATAAGTTAAGATTTTCTTTCAAGTCCATCCTTTCTATATTAATACATGGCATTATTCTATGATTAATAATTCAATACTTTCCTATATGCCCTGAAAAGAAGGTGCTAGCTAAAAAGCCAAAATTAAAAAAAAAATTTGAGAATGAATTTTTCCTTGATTTTTTCCCCTTGACTTCCTATTTTTTCTTGATCTTTTATTTAGTCATTCCTTATTTTTCTATCTAGGAGTAAACATCCTTCCTTCAAGATTCTAATAAAATATAGCTAAAACTGTAACACATCAATGGGCGGCATGCCCGAACAAATGCAAAAAATGCTTGGAAATATACTCTCCTTCCCTCCCTGCAAGTACTGATGTTTTTCCATTTATCTGCGTCTGTTTAATAGTGGAACACTTATCTAGAAAATGATTAGGAGACCGTATGCACTCTGGGAAGTAATGGTGTCTTGAATCTAGGTTGCAAGTAGATGGAAAATATACCCCAGGGAACACTGAGAAGAGGAAAAATTCTTATGTCAGAAATTTTCACTGGAGCAGGCTCTCCCACCATTTCATTGCCATTGTCAACCATTTTGCTCTTCCATGCTCATCAGATAGTCAATCAATCAATGCATCACAATGGGGTGGGGCAAAGCATAGTCAGCATACCTTGGTCCAGACCTACATTTTAGGACTTAAAAGGAAATCCAGAACCAATGAGCTGTGAAGTTGGACAGGACCTCGGACATCATCTGACCCAACTACTCCTTTGTTTACACATAAGGAATATGAGACCCAAAGAGGTTACCTGACTTAACTAAAATCACAGCTAGCTAGTGGCCCAGCTGAGACTGGAATGCAGGGTTTCCTGATCCTAGGGAAGTGCTTCTTCGACTATGCCACACTGCCTCATTTAGGAAAAAAAAAAATAGACACATCTTTTTGCTAAGATAGTAGTTTACCCACTATTTTAAAGTAACTTTTTTTAAAATGCTATTTGAAAAAAGAGAAAAAATTAGATTGTTAGATCAGAAGGAGACTTTTTCACTTAAAAGTTTTCCTTTAAGATTCAAGAGACATTCCATATCTGGATAGCATTCCAAGTTTTGCAGAAATCACTTCCTCCATAAAGGCTTCCCCTATTCCCTTGGTTGTTTAGTGTTTTGTCTCTCCTCAGATTAGTGTATGTTATACTTAACTGTGTAACTGTTCAAATGAAATAAGATAGGCAAGTTCTGTACACCTCTTAAAGTGCTATATAAACATTAATCATAATCATTACTATTATCAGTAAGTATCCATTAATAAATATTAATTTATTTAAAATAATGCTATTGCTTAATAATTATTAATATTGTTTATTATTGTTGTTGTTGTTATTATATGTAGTGGTATGATGGCTGGAGCATTGACATGAGAAAGACCTGAGTTCAAATCCTATCTCATACATTTAGTCTCCCAGCTCCAATTTCTTCATCTGTAATGTGGGGATAATAAGAGCACTGATTTCATAGGGAGTAAGGATCAAAGGACTATATACATGTTAACCATTGTTATGTTATCACCATCATTATAATTATTGTTATTATTATATCCCCGTAGAATTTCTATCTTGGTGCCCTAGGGCTGGAACTGATTTTTTTTGGGGGGGGGTTGTTAATTTGATTTATCAACAATCACTTCCATATGCTTTTGAGTTTAAACTCCCCTTTCCTCCCCACCACCCTCCCCAAGATGGCTCACAATCTGATATAGGCTGTACATATATATTCCTATTAAACATATTTTCACATCAGTGATGTTGTAAAGTAAGAATTAGAACCAATAGGAGGAACCACCAGAAAGAGGAAACAAAACACAACAGAAGAAAAAAATTAGCAAATAGTATGCTTCGATCTGCATTCAAATTCCATAGTTCTTTCTTTGGATGTGGATAACGTTTTCCATCACGAGGCCTTTGGAGATGTCTTAGATCCTTATATTGCTGGGAAGGGTTAAGTTTATCAATATTAGTCATTGTACAATGTGGCTGTTATTGTGTACAACATTCTCTTGGTTCTGCTCACTTCACTCAGCATCAGACCATACAAGTCTTTCCAGGTTTTTCTGAAGTCAGCCTATTCATCATTTCTTATAGCACAATAGTATTCCATTACATTCATATACCACAACTTGTTCAGTCATTCCTCAATTGATGGGCATCCCCTCAATTTCCAATTCTTTTCTACCACAAAAAGAGCTGCTATAAATATTTTTGTACATGTGGGTCCTTTTCCCATTTGTCTGATGTAGAAGTGCTATTGCTGGGTCAAAGGGTATGAACAATTTTATAGCCCCAAATTGCTCTCCAAAATGGTTGGATCATTTCACAACTCCACCAACAAGGCATTAGTGTTCCAATTTTCCCACATCTTCTCCAACATTTATCTTTTTCTTGTTTTGTCATCTTGGCCAATCTGATAGGTGTGATTGTGGTACCTCAGAGTTGTTTTAATTTGCATTTCTCTAATCAATAGTGATAAGAGCATTTTTTCATATGATTATAGATGGCTTTAATTTCTTCATCTGAAAACTACCTGTTCATATCCTTTTACCATTTATCAATTGGGGAATGACTTGTATTCTTATAAATTTGACTTAAATTTGACTTAATTCTCTATATATTTTAGAAATGAGGCCCTTATCAGAGACACTGGCTGTAGCTGGACCTGATTTTTATTCCCCCCCCCCCCCCCCCCCCCCCCCCCCCCCCCGCCACTGCACCCAGCATAGTGACCTTCACATAGCAGACTCGTTGCTGAATTGAACTGAGATTTAACTTTGGCCTATCTAAGTTGGCCAGAAAGCGGCCTTTTTCCTAGAAAACCATTTGTCTCATGCACCTCTCCATGTGGACTTAATTTTCTCCCTTCCCCAAAGTCCTCTTTCTCTGTTTTCTCTCTTAAAGAGAGAGTTAAAGTGCATCTTTACTATGGGGCAGGTTGTCAGACTCACAGCCAGGATGTTAAAAAGCTTCAGCCAGCTATCTCTTCAGCAGGAATATATCTAAGAGCTAGGAGCTGGCAAGTGACTAGCCTGCAATTAATGTAATTGCTTAAGCAGCATATGATGTAATGTTGTAATGATTCTAATCGTAACAGAACTGTCCGCGTTTACAAAACCTATTCTCCCCGTGTATAGTTCGCTCCATGTTTGTAACACATCTGAGGCTGAGGTCTCTATTTCTGTTTGGCACATAAGATGAGGCCCAATGTAACAATGTACACAACAGAGGGAGAAAGCCAAATCTGTGGGGTGTGGTTTAAATGCAGCTGATACAGTACAGACTTGGGGGTTCTTTTATCCTTTGTCTTACATAAAGGCAGAAAAACTTTTGTAAAGCCCCTCTGGGATGCCCTTTTACCTGAGGACATTCCCAACAATTGCAATCTAAAAGGAAAGATGACTTTGTTTTAACAGGCCAAATCTCATTATAACAAACGAGATTTTGCTATAATTCATACATTTCTAGAAATTGGCGGAGCTGGACATAAAAGACAAATGATATTCAGGCTGTCTGAGGGGAATTAGCATATGGAACCCAATGGAACAATTTACTACTTCCTGAGTCTGAAGTTCTGTGTGTGTGTAATCTGCTCTTCAAATCCATGGATCACTAGCCTCTACCCCATGGTCATTCTATTGCTAGACATGATGAAGAAAAGTCAATAAAATATTTGATCAAGACTAAAAGCAAAGTAAATAACTGAAGAAAAGAATCCGATATCTATCCGATATCCCATACCTGTACTTCTACTGAAAGGCATGATAGTGTATAAAACAATGGAAGTGATGATGGTCCTATATTCAGTTCTGATCAGACCATATTTAGAGTATTAAGTTCTGTTCTGTTGTTATTATTCAATTGTTTCAGTTGTGTCCAACTCTCTTTGACTCCATTTGGGGTTTTCTTGGCGAAGATACTAGAGTGGTTTGCTATTTCTTTCTCTAGCTCATTTTACCAATGAAGAAACTGAGGCAAACAGGGTTAAGTGACTTGCCTAGGGTCGCACAGTTAGTAAGTGTCCAAGGTCCTATACTCAGTCCCGAGCAGACCTCATTTAGAGTATTATGTTCTGTTCTAGATATCACATCTTAGGGAGGGTTTTGATAAGTTGGAAAATATCCAGAGGAGAGCAATCAGGATGGTGAAGGGCCTTGAGTTCTTGCCCTGGAAGGATCACTTGAAGAAACTGGGATGTTTAGCCAAGAGAAGATTTGAGAAGGTTATGATTTTAAGGACTGTCATTTGGAAGAGGAATTTGACTTATTTTGTTTAGGTCCAGGGGGCAGAACTAGGATCACAGAATGATAGATTTCAAGTTGAAGGATGGGGCAGCTAGGTGGAAGGAATACCAGTCCTGGAGTCAGGAGGACCCCAGTTCAAATCCAACCTCAGACACTAACTAACTGTATGACCCTGGGCAAGCTACTTAACCCTGTTTGCCTCAGTTTCCTTATTTGTAAAATGAGCTGGAGAAGGAAATGGCAAACCACTCCAGTATCTTTTCCAAGAAGACCCCAAAGGGGTCATGAAGAGTCAGATACGATTGAAAAATGACTAAACTGAAGTTTGGTGTTGGGGGTCTGGGAGTGGGGTAAGAGGAGGAAGGGAAGGAAAGGAGGGAAAGGAAATAAATTAGTAGTTTGGCACTTCAAATGCACACTTCCTAAAGGAATTAAAAATATTACCAGGGTTTAGCACATAGTAGGCATTTTAAAAATGTTTGTTAATGGATAAATGCAGCCTGAGGAGTGATTGGAAATTGGGACATAATATCCTAAAATAACATTGTTGTTGTTGTTCAGTCATTTTTCAGTTGTGTCTAACTCTTCATGACCCCCTTGGGGTTTTCTTGGCAAAGCTACTGGAGTGGTTTGCCATTTCCTTCTCCAACTAATTTTGCAGATGAGGAAACTGAGGCAAACAGGGGTAAGTGACTTGCCCAGGGTCATACAGCTAGTTAGTGCATTTCAACTCAAGTCTTCCCAACTTCAGGTGCAGCACTTTATCCATTTATCCACCTAGAGGGAATGTGAGGTATATAGAGTCACGCAACCTGGATTCAAATCTCTGGCACCTGACTCAGGAATTCTCAAACTCCCAAATTCATGAGGTTACTGACAAGACTAAAAATGTCCACTTGTTAAGATAGATGTTTGGTGACCTGGGTTCGGGAAAAGAAATATGAAATAGAAGAGGCAGCCAGGGACTCGAGGCCCAGTGTCAGGCTCACACAGACAAGTATATATTCTTCTGACTGTGTGTGTAGCTTTTATAGTTGCTGGTGAGGACAGGATTGGAGAGGCAGAGGAAGCAGAACGAGTCCCCTCTCCCTACTCTCCCTTGACGGAAATCTAAGGGAAAGATGGCATTGACTGTGTATGGAGAAAGACATCTCCTCAAAAGGGGCTCAAAGCTATGCCTCCTGACTCCTTATAGCCCACAGAATTGGGGGGCTCTTCCTGGTTCAGTTGTCAATCCTCTGTGACGTAGCCCCAAGTCACGGAGACACATGGGGACTAGCCAGAAGCTGGTGGTTGTGCGTGTTCTTTAGCCAGGGCCCAGAGCACATACAGTTCACTAGAAAGGTCCCAGATGACTGTTTAGCCCCATCACCCTTGTTACAACATAATAAAATTAGAAGTAAAACCGATCACTCAAGAATATAAACAATATAGGAGCTCAGAGGCACAACGGTTCCATGTGGACTGGAGTAGTTGAGGAAAATTTCATGAAGGAAGTGAGACTTAAACAGGTTCTTGGAAGAATGGGTTGAATTCACAGAAGTATAGGGATATGGAAAGGGCATGTGAGGGATGTGCATTAAATGTTCAGAATATGAGATAAGCCATAGCTAGTAAGGAGGGTCTGTGGTGGAGAAATAGTAAGTGTGAAGGCATCTGTTTATGTTTAGCATAACTATCTTGTTAAATTATTTTGATTTATTTAACCTGCAGTTTGGTCTTAATTCAAAATAATTTGGCCTCTTTTAAAAGATGGGATGTTAAATTATTCACTTAGACACTGTGTGTATTTAGAGGAGATGAAGTCAATCAGCTCCAGCTGAGGAAGAATGATATCATAGGTCTAGTCTAAAAGGTAAATAAGAATGAGAAATGAATGGGATTTATTTTAAGTTGGTCCAGAAGTAAGACTGCCTCGGAAATGAAGGATGGAGAAGGGGAAAGGGCTGTCCTGAGAATCAGGAAAGAATGGTATTAGGCAAGTTTAAGATATCATGGCTCTTAGTAACTTAAGTAGCAAAGTGGGCATTCAGTCTCTTGAGATTTGGACCAATGAAAATGGCTTCGATGAGCATGAGACAGAGAATGGCCAGTGATAGATTGATCACAGTAAGGTTAAGAAGAGACACAATATGTTTTTTGTAATTAGAAAATTTTCTCTTTTTGTTCTTTATTTGATATTTGGTAGGTTTATCTGTTTATTTTTAATATCTTAAGGCATTAAAATTAATAAATTTATGTGTCATAAATAAAGAATCCTAGGGAAATATCACAGCAGTGTTAATGTAATTATATTAGCTTATTTATATCAATTATAATTATATAAATACATAGTTTATATGTAAATTAACATTACTTTGTATTAATATTGTTTATATTAAAATATTTATATTAATTTATATTAGGACTGAAAAATTAAGAATCCTAAAGAAATATCACACCAGTGTTAATAACACTGATTCTTCAGTGTTCAGCTATTTCTCTAGGATTCTTAATTTTTCAGTTCTAACTGAGCACCCTTAAGCTCTAGTACCTGCCACATTGTTCAATGTGTAGCAATTCATATTGAATTGCTAAATGATAGTAACTAGAAAGAAGGTTATACCTTGAGGAAGACCTTTTCAAAAGCAAATGAGACAGTGTCCTAGCAATGAGGAGAAGGTTATGGTAAGAAATGTGAAGGGGATGGATATAGAAAGCCTTGAAAGCCATACTGAAAAGGTTAGGGTTGGTGTAATAGGCCATAGAGAACCATTGTAGATTCTTGAGCAGGACAGTGACATGAAGAAAGTAAGGGCCCTGTGAATATTTTTTGTATAGGGTGAGTATTTGCATTACTTTCAAATGATCAAATCACTTCTTGATAAAAAAGAAAAAGACCGATGTTTTCCTTTTAAAAATATCTCTGAGAAATTTATTAAAACAGGGCCATGGAAATTGGGGACAAGCTGTCATTTACACTGCATAGGTAGTTTTTGCTGATTATTACAAGAAAAGTACCATATATCTGAGTTTGATTTGAATCCTGCAATCTCAAGATTCTTACCCTAAGCCTGGTCCATGGTAGTATTAATAATGGAAGGTTCATTTTAAATTTTATGGATTTTCAACATACTTCCCAGGTTTTTTTCTGCAATACTGTTTTGCTGCTTGAATATCCCAAATGATTTTTTAAAAAATTTTGAGGTGAATTTAAATTAAAATTTTAAGAATCTTATAGCAGAACTAGCCCAGCTGCTGCAAGAGGCCGTACTTCAGGGTTTCCTAGCACACTGCTGCTTCTTCAGGATTTCACCCCTTCTCTACCGATCAACACCTCAATTCTCCAACTCCACTAATCTAGCACCGCCAGGCACTGTCTATCCTACTGCTGCTGCTTTTGCATGCTACCTTGCCTCCACCAATCCTGCATCAACAGGTGCTGTACTGCTTCCAGATCCCACCTGACTCTCACCAATCTAGTCAGCAGATTTCTGGAGGCCACAGAGTGGTATTACTTCTCCTGCTCCCTGCTCCCTCATCTCACATTTTCAGGTAAGATGGCAACATGAAGGAGATATAGGAGCCCTGCTCTCCCAGATATTCCCAACAAAAGAAAGCCAGAATAACAGAAGTAAGGTTCCCCATCTTGTCAGAAGCTGTACAAAAAGAGAGCCAGAATTCTGTGAAGAATGGGAGAGAGTTCACATCAAGAAAGCCAGGCAAGCCCCAGTAAAAGTACTGGAAGCTTGCAAATGCTGAAAAAGGAGCCACATCTGGGAAAATATGAGTAAATAAAAGAAAACACTTAACCCACTGAAAAAATATTATGGAGCCAGAGGTAATCTCAGTTGACAAGAAGAACTATACAATGAATATAAGCCAAGCCAGAAAGAAAAAATCTACTACAAAGATTATAAAGAGAGCTGAAAGAAGTGAAGATGAAAAAAATGAAATTAGAATTGAAATAAAATCTCAGGATAAAAAAAAATTGGAAGGAGAATAAACAACTTAGAAAAGAATGTGGAAAACCTTTCCCAAGTAATAGTTCCCTGAGATATATAATGGGGCAGCTAGGAGGCACAGTGGATAGAGCAACAGGCCTGGAGTCAAGAAGACCTGAGTTCAAATCTGATCTCATACACTTACTAGCTATGTGACCCTGGGTAACTCACTTATCCTCTGCTTGCCTTAATACACTGGAGAAGGAAATGGCAAACCACTTCACTATCTTTGCCAAGAAAACCCCAGATGGGGTCATGAATGTTTGGATATGACTGAAATGACTGAACAACAACAACAGAATGGAACAATCAGAACTAAATGACCCTGTGATATAATGAGAAATATTAGAACAAAGTTAAGAGATTGGAAAAATGGAAGAGAATGTAAGATATCTAGTATCAAAAATAACTGATTTAAGAAACAGGCCAAGGAAAGATAATTTAATAATAATTGCACTGTATGAAGGCTGTGACTAAACAAAAAACTTGAATACCATATTTCAAGAAATTATCAAAGAAAATTGCCTATATTTATTAGAACCAGAAGGTAAAGTGAAAATGAAATAATCCATTGATTGTCTTCTGAAAGATATAACAAACTAAAAATGCCCATGAATTTCAAAGTCAAATTCCAAAGTTTGCAAGTCAAGGAATATATACTATAAGCAGCCAGAAAGAATGAATTCAATTACCAAGGAACCACAGTCATGATCACACAAGAATAACCTACAACTACTATAGGGGAGGAAAAATCTTAGAACATGCTACTCCAAAAGGCCAAAGAAAAAGGTTTATTTCAAAGAATAATATACACTATACAATCGAGTATTATTCTATTGGATCATGAATATAGGACTTTCAAGTATTTCTCATGAAAAGAGTATAAATAAATATAAACTTTGAAATGCCAACAAAGGAGGAAAGAGAAATTTTTGAAAGAAAAATACATTTAAGCAATTGGAAGAGTTTACTTTATTTATATCCTAATGGGGAGAGAAGATGATATCCCTTCAAAATCCCACATTCTTTAAGGGTCATAGAGAATAGAAACATGAAAGCATAGAAACTGGTAGAGGTTTTCTTCTGTTTTGTTATTTTTATGAGAGGAAAGAAAAGGGAGAATAAAGTGAATATGCTAGGGAATAAATGAAGAAGAAGGTGAAGGAATGTACTATTTCACAAAATTGGGGTATATGAGAAAGAAAACATGCAAATATGAAGGAAAGGGCAGAGGGTATAGGCATTTCATGAGCTTCACTCTTATCTGAGCCACACAAAGGAAAATTGAACACACATACACACAAGAAGTGTTGGTGTAGAAATACATTCAATCCAACAAGGAAATAGGTGGAGTCAGATAAAAAGGGGTGTAAGACGGAAAACAGATCCAGGGAGAGAACAGTCATAAGCTAAACTAACATCACTTCCAGAGGGTGTATCAAAAAGGGGAGGGGTTAAAAAAAGGAAATATAAGAGATCAGGGTCTGGACTTGATGAATAAAGGGAGGGGCAAAGGAGCAGGAACTGATTATTTCAGTTATAAATTACAAAACTTGATCAAATTCTTCCTGTTTCTCCATCACCTTCCTTAAAAAGAGAAAGAAAAAGAGGAAAAAAAATAAGAGAATATGACAGAGGGGAATACCCAGTTAACAATAAAAACTATGGGTATAAATGGGATAATTCCCCTATTACATGGAGGAAGGTAGCAGAATAAATTGGAAAGCAGAATCCAACAATATTGTTTACAAGAAACACATCTAAGACATAAATATTAGCACAGAGTTAAAAATTAAGGTCTGGAATAGAATTTATTATGCTGCAGGTCAATTCATGGGTAGCAATTATAATCCTAGAGAAGTTGAAAGTGAAAATAGACATGGCTAAAAGAGATAAGCAGGGAAATTATATTATGATTAAAAGAACCTATATAATGAAATAATTTCAAGACTTTATATGTGATATATTCACTTATGCATATATATAATATAAAAGCAAAGCATATAAATACTTAAAGCAAAAGTTAAATGAATTTTATTGAGTAATAGACAAAAATATAACAATAGGGGAGCACAACAAGTATTTTTCATAACTAGACAAAGTTAACAAAAAGTTAAACAAGAAAGAAAGGCTTGAACAGAATTTTAGAAAATTTAGATATATTTGGTGATTACTGAATAAGAATAGAAAGAAGTGCCTGTAATTCTAAGCTGTGCATGATACCTTTACAAAAACTGATCATGTGTTAGGTCATAAAACCTTCATAATTACAGAAAAGCAACTTTGCAGAAATTACAGAAAAACAACCTTTCCTGACTATAACACAGTAAAAATTTCAATCAATAAAGTGTCTTTGAAGAAAGGATTCAAACTTGAATTGAGACTAATCAATTTAAACCTGAAGAATTGCTGAGTCAAAGAAAAAAATCATAGAAAAAATAGATAATTTCATCAAAGAAATTGACAAGGAGACAACATAGTAAGACTTTTGAGATGCAACCAAAGCAGTGCTAAAAGAAAATTTTATATTTATAAATTCTTTCATCAACAAAAGAGAGAAAAAAATAGATCAAAGAATTAGGTATACAACTAAAGAAAACCATAAAAACAATGACTCCAAAAACTTTGTTTAAATACAAAATGGAAATTCTGAAAATCAAAGAAAAGCTAAATTAAAAACCAAAAATTGATTCAGTAAATACAATAAGGAATATTTTTTCAGGAAAAACTAATAAATAGATAAAATATTAGCTAATTTTGTAAGGAAAAAAGAAAAAAACAATATAAAACATTAAAAAAAGGATAACATACCAAATGAAGAGAGAATAAAAGAAATAATTGAAAACCATTTTGCCTAATTGTATCCCAAAAAACTAATAACTTAAATGAAATGGATGAATAGTTATAAAAATAGCAAATACTCAGATGAACAGAACAAGAAATAAACTATTTAAATAACCCAAATCACTGAAAAAGAAATTAAATAGTCCATAAGCGAACTCTCAAAGTAAGCAAACAAGTAAATAAACCCAAGAACAGAATTATTTATATGTGAATTTTATTGAATATACGAAGAATAATTAATCCCAAAATGATATTGTTTGCAAAAAATAGACAAATACAGAATCTAACCAAATTCCCTGAAACAAATATGTTCTTGACAGCAGGGGAAGATAAAGGAGAGCAAGGAAACTGAAGACCAATACTTCTAATAAATATATTAAATAAAGTATTAACAAGCAAATTATGAGACATTAAAAATTTTATATATTAGAAGTTGAATTTATATCAGGAATACAGGGTTGGTTCAACATTAGAAAACCTGTAAATACGATAGGTCAAATTAATGTTGTTCATCCTTCATTTTTTTTTTTTTTTAGGCAATTGGGGTTAAGTGACTTGCCCAGGGTCACACAGCTAGTAAGTGTCAAGTGTTTGGTCTGAGGCTGGATTTGAACTCAGGTCCTCCTGACTTCAGGGCCGGTGCTCTATCTACTGAGCCACCTAGCTGCCCCATTCGTCCTTTGTTTTTGAAAAAGACCAATACATCATGATGTTGGGGTTAGGGTGCAGTGTGTTTGACTGTGGCTGATCAGTCCAATATGAATTCAGAAGGCTCTACCACAAGTTGGGCACAAGTAGTCTGTTAGAACATTTGGGATGGAGATGCTTCTGTATTTGCTTGTGTTTCCTCTGTGCTACTGCAATTTTCCTTTGCTCATGGAGTACAGCACCTTCTTCGATAAAAACCTGCCATGCTGGGTGGCCCTGTGCCTTCCATGTTTCACAAATGATACTGAAGTTCTTCAGAGAGACCTTGAGAATGTCCTTGTATCACTTCTTCTGACCACTGTGTGAATACCTGTGTGAGTTCTTTGAAAAATAGTCTTAAATAGTCTTTCAGGTAAGCATGCCTTTGACATTTGGGCTACACAGCCAGCCTATCAGAGTTGTGCTCTCTGCAGTAGAATTTTAATACTTGGCAGTTCAGTTTAAGAGGGGACCTTAGTGTCCAGTATATTCTCTTGCCAGGTTATCTTCAGAATCTTCCTAAAACAATTCAAGCAGAAGCAGTTCAGTTTTCCATCATGGTGCTGGTAGACTGTCTAGGTTTCACAGGCATACAACAAAGAAGTCAGCACAATGACTGGGTAGAATGTCAGTTTGATATACAGCCTAGTACCTCTTCTCTCCCAGAGTTTCTTTTGGAGCCTCCCAAACACTTAGCTAGCTCTAGCAATATATGCATCAACTCATCATCTATGTGGACATCCCTGGAAAGTATACAGTCAAGATAAGTGAACTTATCCACAACTTTCAAAATTTCTCCATTTACTGTGAGCAGTCATTCCACATATGGATGGTGTGGTAGTAGCTGATAGAGGACCTCTGTTTTCTTGATGGTGATTGTCAGGCCAAAATTAGTACAAGCAATAGGGAATTGATCCATATTCTGTCGCATTTCAGCCTCAGAAGCTGCATTGAACGCACAATCATCTGCAAACAAAAAGTTGCACACCAACTCTCCCTCCACTTTGGTCTTGACTTGTAGTCTTTTTAAGTTAGTTTATTACAAGTCTGGTAGCTGACCTTGATGCTGATTTCATCCTCAGTGAAGGCATCTAACAACATTGCTGAAAACATCATGCTAAAAAACATGAAAGCAAGCACACAGCCCTGTTTCACTTCACTGGTGACTGGGAAAGCATGAGAACATTATCCTTCATCCAGAATCAGTGCAAACATGCCATCATGAAACTGGTGTACAATACTGATGAACTTCTCTAGGCAACCAAATTTCAGCATGACAGTATCAAAGACTCTGGTCAGGTCGATGAATGTTGTGTACAGACCCCTGTTCTGCTCCTGGCATTAATTCTGAGTGACTTTAATGCCAGAATAGTCACAGACTATAAGACATGGCAGGGAGTCCTTGAGAGGAATGGAGTCATAAACTCTACATACTCTACATCAGTAGTCACTTACTACTAAAGACTTGTGCATCTCATGACCTTCTCATCACTAACACTGTCTTCCACTTACCTAAGTGCAACCAAACATCACAGACATACCTTCACAATAAGTACTGGCATTAATAGATTATGTTATTGTAAGAAGAAGAGACATTGAGGAAGTGAGAATGAGGAAGGCAATGCATGGCACAGAGTGCTGGACCAATCATAGACTCATCCTCTCCAAGGTCAAATTAATAATAAAACAACAAAAATCATGATTATATCAATAGATGTCAAAAAAAGCTTTTTGTCAAAATACATGTTTTGGAAATATCTCATTGGAAAAACAACTGACCTGGAAAATAGATCCAGGAGAGAGAACTTAAAAATTATTGGACTATCTGAAAGCCATGATCAAAAAAAGAGCCTAGACATCATCTTTCAAGAAATTATTAAGGAAAACTGCCCTGATACTTTAGAACCAGAGGGCAAAATAGAAATTGAAAGAATCCGCTGGTCACCTCCTGAAAGAGATCCCCAAAGGAAAACTTCTAGGAATGTTGTAGCCAAATTCCAGAATTCCCAGGTCAAGGAGAAGATATTGCAAGCAGCCAGAAGGAAACAATTCAAGTACTTTGGAAACACAATCAGGATAACACAAGATTTAGCAGCTTCTACATTAAAGGTCTGGAGGGCATGGAGTACGATATTCCGGAGGGCAAAGGAGTTAGGACTACAACCTAGAATCATCTACCCAGCAAAACTGAGTATAATCCTTCAGGGTAAAAAATGGTCATTCAATGAAACAGAGGACTTTCAAGCATTCCTGTGGAAAAGACCAGAGCTGAATGTAAAATTTGACCTTCAAATGCAAGACTCAAGTGAAACATGGAAGAGGTAAAGAGGTAAACAGGAAAGAGAAATCATAAGAGACTTATTAAGGTTGAACTGTTTACATTCCTGCAGGGAAAGATGATATTTGTAACTCATGAGTCCTTTGTCAGTATTAGGGTAGTGGGAGGGAAAAAAATTATATGTATGTATAGATAGATAGATAGATAGATAGATAGATAGATAGATAGATAGATAGA